>NW_028301711.1:109783970-110090147 GCF_037042655.1 Diuraphis noxia
AAGTTCACATATTTTAACATCTAAAACACGTCTTTACAATACATTTGGGTGAATATAAAAGGTCGTAAAAAAATTTTGATATACAGTTGATAAATCCGCTAAATATCGTCTTAAGTCTTTTCAATTAAACTAATCATACTTTTTATATTTTTAACGTTAAGTTAACATTATTTTACATCTAATACACGTCTTTACAATACATTTGGGTGAATATAAAAGGTCGTAAAAAAATTTTGAAATACAGGTGATGAATCTGCTAAATATCGTCTTAAGTCATTTCTATTAAACTAATCATACTTTTTATATTTTTAACGTTAAGTGCACATTATTTTCCATCTAAAACACGTGTTTACAATACATTTGGTGAATACAAAAAATAGAAAAAAAATTTGGTAAAAAATGGTGATAATTCCGCTAAATATCGTTTAAAGTCATTTGTATTGAACTAATCATACTTTTTATATTTTTATCGTTAAGTTCACATAATTTTACATCTAAAACACGACTTTACAATACATTTGGGTGAATATAAAAGGTCGTAAAAAAATTTTGAAATACGGGTGATGAATCCGCTAAATATCGTCTTAAGTCATTTCTATTAAATAATCATACTTTTTATATTTTTAACGTTAAGTTCACATTATTTTACATCTAAAACACGTGTTTACAATACATTTGGGTGAATACAAAAAATAGAAAAAAAATTTGGTAAAAAATGGTGATAATTCCTCTAAATATCGTTTAAAGTCATTTGTATTGAACTAATCATACTTTTTATATTTTTATCGTTAAGTTCAAATTATTTTACATCTAAAACACGTATTTACAATACATTTGGCTGAATACAAAAAATAGAAAAAAAATTTGGGAAAAAATTGGGTAAAAAATGGTGATAATACCACTAAATATCGTTTAATGACATTTGTATTGAACTAATCATACTTTTTATATTTTTATCGTTAAGTTCACATAATTTTACATCTAAATCACGTCTTTACAATACATTTGGGTGAATATAAAAGGTCGTAAAAACATTTTGAAATACGGGTGATGAATCCGCTAAATATCGTCTTAAGTCATTTCTATTAAACTAATCATACTTTTTATATTTTTAACGTTAAGTTCACATTATTTTACATCTAAAACACGTGTTTACAATACATTTGGGTGAATACAAAAAATAGAAAAAAAATTTGGTAAAAAATGGTGATAATTCCTCTAAATATCGTCTTAAGTCATTTCTATTAAACTAATCATACTTTTTATATTTTTAACGTTAAGTTCACATTATTTTACATCTAAAACACGTGTTTACAATACATTTGGGTGAATACAAAAAATAGAAAAAAAATTTGGTAAAAAATGGTGATAATTCCTCTAAATATCGTTTAAAGTCATTTGTATTGAACTAATCATACTTTTTATATTTTTATCGTTAAGTTCACATATTTTAACATCTAAAACACGTCTTTACAATACATTTGGGTGAATACAAATAAATAGAAAAAAAATTTGGTAAAAAATGGTGATAATTCCGCTAAATATCGTTTAAAGTCATTTGTATTGAACTAATCATACTTTTTATATTTTTATCGTTAAGTTCACATTATTTTACATCTAAAACACGTATATACAATACATTTGGGTGAATACAAAAAATAGAAAAAAAATTGGGTAATAAATGGTGATAATACCGCTAAATATCGTTTAAAGACATTAGTATTGAACTAATCATACTTTTTATATTTTTATCGTTAAGATCACATAATTTTACATCTAAAACACGTCTTTACAATACATTTGGGTGAATATAAAAGGTCGTAAAAAAATTTTGAAATACGGGTGATGAATCCGCTAAATATCGTCTTAAGTCATTTCTATTAAACTAATCATACTTTTTATATTTTTAACGTTAAGTTCACATTATTTTACAACTAAAACACGTGTTTACAATACATTTGGGTGAATACAAAAAATAGAAAAAAAATTTGGTAAAAAATGGTGATAATTCCTCTAAATATCGTTTAAAGTCATTTGTATTGAACTAATCATACTTTTTATATTTTTATCGTTAAGTTCACATTATTTTACATCTAAAACACGTATTTACAATACATTTGGCAGAATACAAAAAATAGAAAAAAAATTTGGGAAAAAATTGGGTAAAAAATGGTGATAATACCGCTAAATATCGTTTAAAGACATTTGTATTGAACTAATCATACTTTTTATATTTTTATCGTTAAGTTCACATAACTTTACATCTAAAACACGTCTTTACAATACATTTGGGTGAATATAAAAGGTCGTAAAAAAATTTTGAAATACGGGTGATGAATCCGCTAAATATCGTCTTAAGTCATTTCTATTAAAGTAATCATACTTTTTATATTTTTAACGTTAAGTTCACATTATTTTACATCTAAAACACGTGTTTACAATACATTTGGGTGAATACAAAAAATAGAAAAAAAATTTGGTAAAAAATGGTGATAATTCCTCTAAATATCGTTTAAAGTCATTTGTATTGAACTAATCATACTTTTTATATTTTTATCGTTATGTTCACATTATTTTACATCTAAAACACGTATTTACAATACATTTGGGTGAATACAAAAAATAGAAAAAAAATTTGGGAAAAAATTGGGTAAAAAATGGTGATAATACCGCTAAATATCGTTTAAAGACATTTGTATTGAACTAATCATACTTTTTATATTTTTATCGTTAAGTTCACATAATTTTACATCTAAAACACGTCTTTACAATACATTTGGGTGAATATAAAAGGTCGTAAAAAAATTTTGAAATACGGGTGATGAATCCGCTAAATATCGTCTTAAGTCATTTCTATTAAACTAATCATACTTTTTATATTTTTAACGTTAAGTTCACATTATTTTACATCTAAAACACGTGTTTACAATACATTTGGGTGAATACAAAAAATAGAAAAAAAATTTGGTAAAAAATGGTGATAATTCCTCTAAATATCCTTTAAAGTCATTTGTATTGAACTAATCATACTTTTTATATTTTTATCGTTAAGTTCACAAATTTTAACATCTAAAACACGTCTTTACAATACATTTGGGTGAATATAAAAGGTCGTAAAAAAATTTTGATATACAGTTAATGAATCCGCTAAATATCGTCTTAAGTCTTTTCTATTAAACTAATCATACTTTTTATATTTTTAACTTTAAGTTCACATTATTTTACATCTAAAATACGTGTTTACAATACATTTGGGTGAATACAAAAAATAGAAAAAAAATTTGGTAAAAAATGGTGATAATTCCTCTAAATATCGTTTAAAGTCATTTGTATTGAACTAATCATACTTTTTATATTTTTATCGTTAAGTTCACATATTTTAACATCTAAAACACGTCTTTACAATACATTTGGGTGAATACAAAAAATAGAAAAAAAATTTGGTAAAAAATGGTGATAATTCCTCTAAATATCGTTTAAAGTCATTTGTATTGAACTAATCATACTTTTTATATTTTTATCGTTAAGTTCAAATTATTTTACATCTAAAACACGTATTTACAATACATTTGGCTGAATACAAAAAATAGAAAAAAAATTTGGGAAAAAATTGGGTAAAAAATGGTGATAATACCACTAAATATCGTTTAAAGACATTTGTATTGAACTAATCATACTTTTTATATTTTTATCGTTAAGTTCACATAATTTTACATCTAAATCACGTCTTTACAATACATTTGGGTGAATATAAAAGGTCGTAAAAAAATTTTGAAATACGGGTGATGAATCCGCTAAATATCGTCTTAAGTCATTTCTATTAAACTAATCATACTTTTTATATTTTTAACGTTAAGTTCACATTATTTTACATCTAAAACACGTGTTTACAATACATTTGGGTGAATACAAAAAATAGAAAAAAAATTTGGTAAAAAATGGTGATAATTCCTCTAAATATCGTCTTAAGTCATTTCTATTAAACTAATCATACTTTTTATATTTTTAACGTTAAGTTCACATTATTTTACATCTAAAACACGTGTTTACAATACATTTGGGTGAATACAAAAAATAGAAAAAAAATTTGGTAAAAAATGGTGATAATTCCTCTAAATATCGTTTAAAGTCATTTGTATTGAACTAATCATACTTTTTATATTTTTATCGTTAAGTTCACATATTTTAACATCTAAAACACGTCTTTACAATACATTTGGGTGAATACAAAAAATAGAAAAAAAATTTGGTAAAAAATGGTGATAATTCCGCTAAATATCGTTTAAAGTCATTTGTATTGAACTAATCATATTTTTTATATTTTTATCGTTAAGTTCACATTATTTTACATCTAAAACACGTATATACAATACATTTGGGTGAATACAAAAAATAGAAAAAAAATTGGGTAATAAATGGTGATAATACCGCTAAATATCGTTTAAAGACATTAGTATTGAACTAATCATACTTTTTATATTTTTATCGTTAAGATCACATAATTTTACATCTAAAACACGTCTTTACAATACATTTGGGTGAATATAAAAGGTCGTAAAAAAATTTTGAAATACGGGTGATGAATCCGCTAAATATCGTCTTAAGTCATTTCTATTAAACTAATCATACTTTTTATATTTTTAACGTTAAGTTCACATTATTTTACAACTAAAACACGTGTTTACAATACATTTGGGTGAATACAAAAAATAGAAAAAAAATTTGGTAAAAAATGGTGATAATTCCTCTAAATATCGTTTAAAGTCATTTGTATTGAACTAATCATACTTTTTATATTTTTATCGTTAAGTTCACATTATTTTACATCTAAAACACGTATTTACAATACATTTGGCAGAATACAAAAAATAGAAAAAAAATTTGGGAAAAAATTGGGTAAAAAATGGTGATAATACCGCTAAATATCGTTTAAAGACATTTGTATTGAACTAATCATACTTTTTATATTTTTATCGTTAAGTTCACATAATTTTACATCTAAAACACGACTTTACAATACATTTGGGTGAATATAAAAGGTCGTAAAAAAATTTTGAAATACGGGTGATGAATCCGCTAAATATCGTCTTAAGTCATTTCTATTAAACTAATCATACTTTTTATATTTTTAACGTTAAGTTCACATTATTTTACATCTAAAACACGTGTTTACAATACATTTGGGTGAATACAAAAAATAGAAAAAAAATTTGGTAAAAAATGGTGATAATTCTTCTAAATATCGTTTAAAGTCATTTGTATTGAACTAATCATACTTTTTATATTTTTATCGTTAAGTTCACATTATTTTACATCTAAAACACATATTTACAATACATTTGGCTGAATACAAAAAATAGAAAAAAAATTTGGGAAAAAATTGGGTAAAAAATGGTGATAATACCACTAAATATCGTTTAAAGACATTTGTATTGAACTAATCATACTTTTTATATTTTTATCGTTAAGTTCACATAATTTTACATCTAAATCACGTCTTTACAATACATTTGGGTGAATATAAAAGGTCGTAAAAAAATTTTGAAATACGGGTGATGAATCCGCTAAATATCGTCTTAAGTTTTTTCTATTAAACTAATCATACTTTTTATATTTTTAACGTTAAGTTAACATTATTTTACATCTAATACACGTCTTTACAATACATTTGGGTGAATATAAAAGGTCGTAAAAAAATTTTGAAATACAGGTGATGAATCCGCTAAATATCGTCTTAAGTCATTTCTATTAAACTAATCATACTTTTTATATTTTTAACGTTAAGTGCACATTATTTTACATCTAAAACACGTGTTTACAATACATTTGGTGAATACAAAAAATAGAAAAAAAATTTGGTAAAAAATGGTGATAATTCCGCTAAATATCGTTTAAAGTCATTTGTATTGAACTAATCATACTTTTTATATTTTTATCGTTAAGTTCACATAATTTTACATCTAAAACACGACTTTACAATACATTTGGGTGAATATAAAAGGTCGTAAAAAAATTTTGAAATACGGGTGATGAATCCGCTAAATATCGTCTTAAGTCATTTCTATTAAACTAATCATACTTTTTATATTTTTAACGTTAAGTTCACATTATTTTACATCTAAAACACGTGTTTACAATACATTTGGGTGAATACAAAAAATAGAAAAAAAATTTGGTAAAAAATGGTGATAATTCCTCTAAATATCGTTTAAAGTCATTTGTATTGAACTAATCATACTTTTTATATTTTTATCGTTAAGTTCAAATTATTTTACATCTAAAACACGTATTTACAATACATTTGGCTGAATACAAAAAATAGAAAAAAAATTTGGGAAAAAATTGGGTAAAAAATGGTGATAATACAACTAAATATCGTTTAAAGACATTTGTATTGAACTAATCATACTTTTTATATTTTTATCGTTAAGTTCACATAATTTTACATCTAAATCACGTCTTTACAATACATTTGGGTGAATATAAAAGGTCGTAAAAAAATTTTGAAATACGGGTGATGAATCCGCTAAATATCGTCTTAAGTCATTTCTATTAAACTAATCATACTTTTTATATTTTTAACGTTAAGTTCACATTATTTTACATCTAAAACACGTGTTTACAATACATTTGGGTGAATACAAAAAATAGAAAAAAAATTTGGTAAAAAATGGTGATAATTCCTCTAAATATCGTTTAAAGTCATTTGTATTGAACTAATCATACTTTTTATATTTTTATCGTTAAGTTCACATATTTTAACATCTAAAACACGTCTTTACAATACATTTGGGTGAATATAAAAGGTCGTAAAAAAATTTTGATATACAGTTGATAAATCCGCTAAATATCGTCTTAAGTCTTTTCTATTAAACTAATCATACTTTTTATATTTTTAACGTTAAGTTAACATTATTTTACATCTAATACACGTCTTTACAATACATTTGGGTGAATATAAAAGGTCGTAAAAAAATTTTGAAATACAGTTGATGAATCCGCTAAATATCGTCTTAAGTCATTTCTATTAAACTAATCATACTTTTTATATTTTTAACGTTAAGTGCACATTATTTTACATCTAAAACACGTGTTTACAATACATTTGGTGAATACAAAAAATAGAAAAAAAATTTGGTAAAAAATGGTGATAATTCCGCTAAATATCGTTTAAAGTCATTTGTATTGAACTAATCATACTTTTTATATTTTTATCGTTAAGTTCAAATTATTTTACATCTAAAACACGTATTTATAATACATTTGGCTGAATACAAAAAATAGAAAAAAAATTTGGGAAAAAATTGGGTAAAAAATGGTGATAATACCACTAAATATCGTTTAAAGACATTTATATTGAACTAATCATACTTTTTATATTTTTATCGTTAAGTTCACATAATTTTAGATCTAAATCACGTCTTTACAATACATTTGGGTGAATATAAAAGGTCGTAAAAAAATTTTGAAATACGGGTGATGAATCCGCTAAATATCGTCTTAAGTCATTTCTATTAAACTAATCATACTTTTTATATTTTTAACGTTAAGTTCACATTATTTTCCATCTAAAACACGTGTTTACAATACATTTGGGTGAATACAAAAAATAGAAAAAAAATTTGGTAAAAAATGGTGATAATTCCTCTAAATATCGTTTAAAGTCATTTGTATTGAACTAATCATACTTTTTATATTTTTATCGTTAAGTTCACATATTTTAACATCTAAAACACGTCTTTACAATACATTTGGGTGAATATAAAAGGTCGTAAAAAAATTTTGAAATACGGGTGATGAATCCGCTAAATATCGTCTTAAGTCATTTCTATTAAACTAATCATACTTTTTATATTTTTATCGTTAAGTTCAAATTATTTTACATCTAAAACACGTATTTACAATACATTTGGCTGAATACAAAAAATAGAAAAAAAATTTGGGAAAAAATTGGGTAAAAAATGGTGATAATACCACTAAATATCGTTTAAAGACATTTATATTGAACTAATCATACTTTTTATATTTTTATCGTTAAGTTCACATAATTTTACATCTAAATCACGTCTTTACAATACATTTGGGTGAATATAAAAGGTCGTAAAAAAATTTTGAAATACGGGTGATGAATCCGCTAAATATCGTCTTAAGTCATTTCTATTAAACTAATCATACTTTTTATATTTTTAACGTTAAGTTCACATTATTTTCCATCTAAAACACGTGTTTACAATACATTTGGGTGAATACAAAAAATAGAAAAAAAATTTGGTAAAAAATGGTGATAATTCCTCTAAATATCGTCTTAAGTCATTTCTATTAAACTAATCATACTTTTTATATTTTTAACGTTAAGTTCACATTATTTTACATCTAAAACACGTGTTTACAATACATTTGGGTGAATACAAAAAATAGAAAAAAAATTTGGTAAAAAATGGTGATAATTCCTCTAAATATCGTTTAAAGTCATTTGTATTGAACTAATCATACTTTTTATATTTTTATCGTTAAGTTCACATATTTTAACATCTAAAACACGTCTTTACAATACATTTGGGTGAATATAAAAGGTCGTAAAAAAATTTTGATATACAGTTGATAAATCCGCTAAATATCGTCTTAAGTCTTTTCAATTAAACTAATCATACTTTTTATATTTTTAACGTTAAGTTAACATTATTTTACATCTAATACACGTCTTTACAATACATTTGGGTGAATATAAAAGGTCGTAAAAAAATTTTGAAATACAGGTGATGAATCTGCTAAATATCGTCTTAAGTCATTTCTATTAAACTAATCATACTTTTTATATTTTTAACGTTAAGTGCACATTATTTTACATCTAAAACACGTGTTTACAATACATTTGGTGAATACAAAAAATAGAAAAAAAATTTGGTAAAAAATGGTGATAATTCCGCTAAATATCGTTTAAAGTCATTTGTATTGAACTAATCATACTTTTTATATTTTTATCGTTAAGTTCACATAATTTTACATCTAAAACACGACTTTACAATACATTTGGGTGAATATAAAAGGTCGTAAAAAAATTTTGAAATACGGGTGATGAATCCGCTAAATATCGTCTTAAGTCATTTCTATTAAACTAATCATACTTTTTATATTTTTAACGTTAAGTTCACATTATTTTACATCTAAAACACGTGTTTACAATACATTTGGGTGAATACAAAAAATAGAAAAAAAATTTGGTAAAAAATGGTGATAATTCCTCTAAATATCGTTTAAAGTCATTTGTATTGAACTAATCATACTTTTTATATTTTTATCGTTAAGTTCAAATTATTTTACATCTAAAACACGTATTTACAATACATTTAACTGAATACAAAAAATAGAAAAAAAATTTGGGAAAAAATTGGGTAAAAAATGGTGATAATACCACTAAATATCGTTTAAAGACATTTATATTGAACTAATCATACTTTTTATATTTTTATCGTTAAGTTCACATAATTTTACATCTAAATCACGTCTTTACAATACATTTGGGTGAATATAAAAGGTCGTAAAAAAATTTTGAAATACGGGTGATGAATCCGCTAAATATCGTCTTAAGTCATTTCTATTAAACTAATCATACTTTTTATATTTTTAACGTTAAGTTCACATTATTTTCCATCTAAAACACGTGTTTACAATACATTTGGGTGAATACAAAAAATAGAAAAAAAATTTGGTAAAAAATGGTGATAATTCCTCTAAATATCGTCTTAAGTCATTTCTATTAAACTAATCATACTTTTTATATTTTTAACGTTAAGTTCACATTATTTTACATCTAAAACACGTGTTTACAATACATTTGGGTGAATACAAAAAATAGAAAAAAAATTTGGTAAAAAATGGTGATAATTCCTCTAAATATCGTTTAAAGTCATTTGTATTGAACTAATCATACTTTTTATATTTTTATCGTTAAGTTCACATATTTTAACATCTAAAACACGTCTTTACAATACATTTGGGTGAATATAAAAGGTCGTAAAAAAATTTTGATATACAGTTGATAAATCCGCTAAATATCGTCTTAAGTCTTTTCAATTAAACTAATCATACTTTTTATATTTTTAACGTTAAGTTAACATTATTTTACATCTAATACACGTCTTTACAATACATTTGGGTGAATATAAAAGGTCGTAAAAAAATTTTGAAATACAGGTGATGAATCTGCTAAATATCGTCTTAAGTCATTTCTATTAAACTAATCATACTTTTTATATTTTTAACGTTAAGTTCACATTATTTTACATCTAAAACACGTGTTTACAATACATTTGGGTGAATACAAAAAATAGAAAAAAAATTTGGTAAAAAATGGTGATAATTCCGCTAAATATCGTTTAAAGTCATTTGTATTGAACTAATCATACTTTTTATATTTTTATCGTTAAGTTCACATAATTTTACATCTAAAACACGACTTTACAATACATTTGGGTGAATATAAAAGGTCGTAAAAAAATTTTGAAATACGGGTGATGAATCCGCTAAATATCGTCTTAAGTCATTTCTATTAAACTAATCATACTTTTTATATTTTTAACGTTAAGTTCACATTATTTTACATCTAAAACACGTGTTTACAATAAATTTGGGTGAATACAAAAAATAGAAAAAACATTTAGTAAAAAATGGTGATAATTCCTCTAAATATCGTTTAAAGTCATTTGTATTGAACTAATCATACTTTTTATATTTTTATCGTTAAGTTCAAATTATTTTACATCTAAAACACGTATTTACAATACATTTGGCTGAATACAAAAAATAGAAAAAAAATTTGGGAAAAAATTGGGTAAAAAATGGTGATAATACCACTAAATATCGTTTAAAGACATTAATATTGAACTAATCATACTTTTTATATTTTTATCGTTAAGTTCACATAATTTTACATCTAAATCACGTCTTTACAATACATTTGGGTGAATATAAAAGGTCGTAAAAAAATTTTGAAATACGGGTGATGAATCCGCTAAATATCGTCTTAAGTCATTTCTATTAAACTAATCATACTTTTTATATTTTTAACGTTAAGTTCACATTATTTTCCATCTAAAACACGTGTTTACAATACATTTGGGTGAATACAAAAAATAGAAAAAAAATTTGGTAAAAAATGGTGATAATTCCTCTAAATATCGTCTTAAGTCATTTCTATTAAACTAATCATACTTTTTATATTTTTAACGTTAAGTTCACATTATTTTACATCTAAAACACGTGTTTACAATACATTTGGGTGAATACAAAAAATAGAAAAAAAATTTGGTAAAAAATGGTGATAATTCCTCTAAATATCGTTTAAAGTCATTTGTATTGAACTAATCATACTTTTTATATTTTTATCGTTAAGTTCACATATTTTAACATCTAAAACACGTCTTTACAATACATTTGGGTGAATATAAAAGGTCGTAAAAAAATTTTGATATACAGTTGATAAATCCGCTAAATATCGTTTAAAGTCATTTGTATTGAACTAATCATACTTTTTATATTTTTATCGTTAAGTTCACATATTTTAACATCTAAAACACGTCTTTACAATACATTTTGGTGAATATAAAAGGTCGTAAAAAAATTTTGATATACAGTTGATAAATCCGCTAAATATCGTCTTAAGTCTTTTCTATTAAACTAATCATACTTTTTATATTTTTAACGTTAAGTTAACATTATTTTACATCTAATACACGTCTTTACAATACATTTGGGTGAATATAAAAGGTCGTAAAAAAATTTTGAAATACAGGTGATGAATCCGCTAAATATCGTCTTAAGTCATTTCTATTAAACTAATCATACTTTTTATATTTTTAACGTTAAGTGCACATTATTTTACATCTAAAACACGTGTTTACAATACATTTGGTGAATACAAAAAATAGAAAAAAAATTTGGTAAAAAATGGTGATAATTCCGCTAAATATCGTTTAAAGTCATTTGTATTGAACTAATCATACTTTTTATATTTTTATCGTTAAGTTCACATAATTTTACATCTAAAACACGACTTTACAATACATTTGGGTGAATATAAAAGGTCGTAAAAAAATTTTGAAATACGGGTGATGAATCCGCTAAATATCGTCTTAAGTCATTTCTATTAAACTAATCATTCTTTTTATATTTTTAACGTTATGTTCACATTATTTTACATCTAAAACACGTGTTTACAATACATTTGGGTGAATACAAAAAATAGAAAAAAAATTTGGTAAAAAATGGTGATAATTCCTCTAAATATCGTCTTAAGTCATTTCTATTAAACTAATCATACTTTTTATATTTTTAACGTTAAGTTCACATTATTTTACATCTAAAACACGTGTTTACAATACATTTGGGTGAATACAAAAAATAGAAAAAAAATTTGGTAAAAAATGGTGATAATTCCTCTAAATATCGTCTTAAGTCATTTCTATTAAACTAATCATACTTTTTATATTTTTAACGTTAAGTTCACATTATTTTACATCTAAAACACGTGTTTACAATACATTTGGGTGAATACAAAAAATAGAAAAAAAATTTGGTAAAAAATGGTGATAATTCCTCTAAATATCGTTTAAAGTCATTTGTATTGAACTAATCATACTTTTTATATTTTTATCGTTAAGTTCACATATTTTAACATCTAAAACACGTCTTTACAATACATTTGGGTGAATATAAAAGGTCGTAAAAAAATTTTGATATACAGTTGATAAATCCGCTAAATATCGTCTTAAGTCTTTTCTATTAAACTAATCATACTTTTTATATTTTTAACGTTAAGTTAACATTATTTTACATCTAATACACGTCTTTACAATACATTTGGGTGAATATAAAAGGTCGTAAAAAAATTTTGAAATACAGGTGATGAATCCGCTAAATATCGTCTTAAGTCATTTCTATTAAACTAATCATACTTTTTATATTTTTAACGTTAAGTGCACATTATTTTACATCTAAAACACGTGTTTACAATACATTTGGTGAATACAAAAAATAGAAAAAAAATTTGGTAAAAAATGGTGATAATTCCGCTAAATATCGTTTAAAGTCATTTGTATTGAACTAATCATACTTTTTATATTTTTATCGTTAAGTTCACATAATTTTACATCTAAAACACGACTTTACAATACATTTGGGTGAATATAAAAGGTCGTAAAAAAATTTTGAAATACGGGTGATGAATCCGCTAAATATCGTCTTAAGTCATTTCTATTAAACTAATCATACTTTTTATATTTTTAACGTTATGTTCACATTATTTTACATCTAAAACACGTGTTTACAATACATTTGGGTGAATACAAAAAATAGAAAAAAAATTTGGTAAAAAATGGTGATAATTCCTCTAAATATCGTCTTAAGTCATTTCTATTAAACTAATCATACTTTTTATATTTTTAACGTTAAGTTCACATTATTTTACATCTAAAACACGTGTTTACAATACATTTGGGTGAATACAAAAAATAGAAAAAAAATTTGGTAAAAAATGGTGATAATTCCTCTAAATATCGTCTTAAGTCATTTCTATTAAACTAATCATACTTTTTATATTTTTAACGTTAAGTTCACATTATTTTACATCTAAAACACGTGTTTACAATACATTTGGGTGAATACAAAAAATAGAAAAAAAATTTGGTAAAAAATGGTGATAATTCCTCTAAATATCGTTTAAAGTCATTTGTATTGAACTAATCATACTTTTTATATTTTTATCGTTAAGTTCACATATTTTAACATCTAAAACACGTCTTTACAATACATTTGGGTGAATATAAAAGGTCGTAAAAAAATTTTGATATACAGTTGATAAATCCGCTAAATATCGTCTTAAGTCTTTTCTATTAAACTAATCATACTTTTTATATTTTTAACGTTAAGTTAACATTATTTTACATCTAATACACGTCTTTACAATACATTTGGGTGAATATAAAAGGTCGTAAAAAAATTTTGAAATACAGGTGATGAATCCGCTAAATATCGTCCTAAGTCATTTCTATTAAACTAATCATACTTTTTATATTTTTATCGTTAAGTTCACATAATTTTACATCTAAAACACGACTTTACAATACATTTGGGTGAATATAAAAGGTCGTAAAAAAATTTTGAAATACGGGTGATGAATCCGCTAAATATCGTCTTAAGTCATTTCTATTAAACTAATCATACTTTTTATATTTTTAACGTTATGTTCACATTATTTTACATCTAAAACACGTGTTTACAATACATTTGGGTGAATACAAAAAATAGAAAAAAAATTTGGTAAAAAATGGTGATAATTCCTCTAAATATCGTCTTAAGTCATTTCTATTAAACTAATCATACTTTTTATATTTTTAACGTTAAGTTCACATTATTTTACATCTAAAACACGTGTTTACAATACATTTGGGTGAATACAAAAAATAGAAAAAAAATTTGGTAAAAAATGGTGATAATTCCTCTAAATATCGTCTTAAGTCATTTCTATTAAACTAATCATACTTTTTATATTTTTAACGTTAAGTTCACATTATTTTACATCTAAAACACGTGTTTACAATACATTTGGGTGAATACAAAAAATAGAAAAAAAATTTGGTAAAAAATGGTGATAATTCCTCTAAATATCGTTTAAAGTCATTTGTATTGAACTAATCATACTTTTTATATTTTTATCGTTAAGTTCACATATTTTAACATCTAAAACACGTCTTTACAATACATTTGGGTGAATATAAAAGGTCGTAAAAAAATTTTGATATACAGTTGATAAATCCGCTAAATATCGTCTTAAGTCTTTTCAATTAAACTAATCATACTTTTTATATTTTTAACGTTAAGTTAACATTATTTTACATCTAATACACGTCTTTACAATACATTTGGGTGAATATAAAAGGTCGTAAAAAAATTTTGAAATACAGGTGATGAATCCGCTAAATATCGTCTTAAGTCATTTCTATTAAACTAATCATACTTTTTATATTTTTAACGTTAAGTTCACATTATTTTACATCTAAAACACGTGTTTACAATACATTTGGGTGAATACAAAAAATAGAAAAAAAATTTGGTAAAAAATGGTGATAATTCCTCTAAATATCGTTTAAAGTCATTTGTATTGAACTAATCATACTTTTTATATTTTTATCGTTAAGTTCACATATTTTAACATCTAAAACACGTCTTTACAATACATTTGGGTGAATATAAAAGGTCGTAAAAAAATTTTGATATACAGTTGATAAATCCGCTAAATATCGTCTTAAGTCTTTTCAATTAAACTAATCATACTTTTTATATTTTTAACGTTAAGTTAACATTATTTTACATCTAATACACGTCTTTACAATACATTTGGGTGAATATAAAAGGTCGTAAAAAAATTTTGAAATACAGGTGATGAATCCGCTAAATATCGTCTTAAGTCATTTCTATTAAACTAATCATACTTTTTATATTTTTAACGTTAAGTGCACATTATTTTACATCTAAAACACGTGTTTACAATACATTTGGTGAATACAAAAAATAGAAAAAAAATTTGGTAAAAAATGGTGATAATTCCGCTAAATATCGTTTAAAGTCATTTGTATTGAACTAATCATACTTTTTATATTTTTATCGTTAAGTTCACATTATTTTACATCTAAAACACGTGTTTACAATACATTTGGGTGAATACAAAAAATAGAAAAAAAATTTGGTAAAAAATGGTGATAATTCCTCTAAATATCGTTTAAAGTCATTTGTATTGAACTAATCATACTTTTTATATTTTTATCGTTAAGTTCACATATTTTAACATCTAAAACACGTCTTTACAATACATTTGGGTGAATATAAAAGGTCGTAAAAAAATTTTGATATACAGTTGATAAATCCGCTAAATATCGTCTTAAGTCTTTTCTATTAAACTAATCATACTTTTTATATTTTTAACGTTAAGTTAACATTATTTTACATCTAATACACGTCTTTACAATACATTTGGGTGAATATAAAAGGTCGTAAAAAAATTTTGAAATACAGGTGATGAATCCGCTAAATATCGTCCTAAGTCATTTCTATTAAACTAATCATACTTTTTATATTTTTATCGTTAAGTTCACATAATTTTACATCTAAAACACGAATTTACAATACATTTGGGTGAATATAAAAGGTCGTAAAAAAATTTTGAAATACGGGTGATGAATCCGCTAAATATCGTCTTAAGTCATTTCTATTAAACTAATCATACTTTTTATATTTTTAACGTTATGTTCACATTATTTTACATCTAAAACACGTGTTTACAATACATTTGGGTGAATACAAAAAATAGAAAAAAAATTTGGTAAAAAATGGTGATAATTCCTCTAAATATCGTCTTAAGTCATTTCTATTAAACTAATCATACTTTTTATATTTTTAACGTTAAGTTCACATTATTTTACATCTAAAACACGTGTTTACAATACATTTGGGTGAATACAAAAAATAGAAAAAAAATTTGGTAAAAAATGGTGATAATTCCTCTAAATATCGTCTTAAGTCATTTCTATTAAACTAATCATACTTTTTATATTTTTAACGTTAAGTTCACATTATTTTACATCTAAAACACGTGTTTACAATACATTTGGGTGAATACAAAAAATAGAAAAAAAATTTGGTAAAAAATGGTGATAATTCCTCTAAATATCGTTTAAAGTCATTTGTATTGAACTAATCATACTTTTTATATTTTTATCGTTAAGTTCACATATTTTAACATCTAAAACACGTCTTTACAATACATTTGGGTGAATATAAAAGGTCGTAAAAAAATTTTGATATACAGTTGATAAATCCGCTAAATATCGTCTTAAGTCTTTTCTATTAAACTAATCATACTTTTTATATTTTTAACGTTAAGTTAACATTATTTTACATCTAATACACGTCTTTACAATACATTTGGGTGAATATAAAAGGTCGTAAAAAAATTTTGAAATACAGGTGATGAATCCGCTAAATATCGTCTTAAGTCATTTCTATTAAACTAATCATACTTTTTATATTTTTAACGTTAAGTGCACATTATTTTACATCTAAAACACGTGTTTACAATACATTTGGTGAATACAAAAAATAGAAAAAAAATTTGGTAAAAAATGGTGATAATTCCGCTAAATATCGTTTAAAGTCATTTGTATTGAACTAATCATACTTTTTATATTTTTATCGTTAAGTTCACATAATTTTACATCTAAAACACGACTTTACAATACATTTGGGTGAATATAAAAGG
Organism: Diuraphis noxia; assembly: GCF_037042655.1. NCBI lineage: Eukaryota > Metazoa > Arthropoda > Insecta > Hemiptera > Aphididae > Diuraphis > Diuraphis noxia. The sequence continues at coordinate 109,801,282 of NW_028301711.1, forward strand.
TCGTAAAAAAATTTTGAAATACAGGTGATGAATCCGCTAAATATCGTCTTAAGTCATTTCTATTAAACTAATCATACTTTTTATATTTTTAACGTTAAGTGCACATTATTTTACATCTAAAACACGTGTTTACAATACATTTGGTGAATACAAAAAATAGAAAAAAAATTTGGTAAAAAATGGTGATAATTCCGCTAAATATCGTTGAAAGTCATTTGTATTGAACTAATCATACTTTTTATATTTTTATCGTTAAGTTCACATAATTTTACATCTAAAACACGACTTTACAATACATTTGGGTGAATATAAAAGGTCGTAAAAAAATTTTGAAATACGGGTGATGAATCCGCTAAATATCGTCTTAAGTCATTTCTATTAAACTAATCATACTTTTTATATTTTTAACGTTATGTTCACATTATTTTACATCTAAAACACGTGTTTACAATACATTTGGGTGAATACAAAAAATAGAAAAAAAATTTGGTAAAAAATGGTGATAATTCCTCTAAATATCGTCTTAAGTCATTTCTATTAAACTAATCATACTTTTTATATTTTTAACGTTAAGTTCACATTATTTTACATCTAAAACACGTGTTTACAATACATTTGGGTGAATACAAAAAATAGAAAAAAAATTTGGTAAAAAATGGTGATAATTCCTCTAAATATCGTCTTAAGTCATTTCTATTAAACTAATCATACTTTTTATATTTTTAACGTTAAGTTCACATTATTTTACATCTAAAACACGTGTTTACAATACATTTGGGTGAATACAAAAAATAGAAAAAAAATTTGGTAAAAAATGGTGATAATTCCTCTAAATATCGTTTAAAGTCATTTGTATTGAACTAATCATACTTTTTATATTTTTATCGTTAAGTTCACATATTTTAACATCTAAAACACGTCTTTACAATACATTTGGCTGAATACAAAAAATAGAAAAAAAATTTGGGAAAAAATTGGGTAAAAAATGGTGATAATACCACTAAATATCGTTTAAAGACATTAATATTGAACTAATCATACTTTTTATATTTTTATCGTTAAGTTCACATAATTTTACATCTAAATCACGTCTTTACAATACATTTGGGTGAATATAAAAGGTCGTAAAAAAATTTTGAAATACGGGTGATGAATCCGCTAAATATCGTCTTAAGTCATTTCTATTAAACTAATCATACTTTTTATATTTTTAACGTTAAGTTCACATTATTTTCCATCTAAAACACGTGTTTACAATACATTTGGGTGAATACAAAAAATAGAAAAAAAATTTGGTAAAAAATGGTGATAATTCCTCTAAATATCGTCTTAAGTCATTTCTATTAAACTAATCATACTTTTTATATTTTTAACGTTAAGTTCACATTATTTTACATCTAAAACACGTGTTTACAATACATTTGGGTGAATACAAAAAATAGAAAAAAAATTTGGTAAAAAATGGTGATAATTCCTCTAAATATCGTTTAAAGTCATTTGTATTGAACTAATCATACTTTTTATATTTTTATCGTTAAGTTCACATATTTTAACATCTAAAACACGTCTTTACAATACATTTGGGTGAATATAAAAGGTCGTAAAAAAATTTTGATATACAGTTGATAAATCCGCTAAATATCGTTTAAAGTCATTTGTATTGAACTAATCATACTTTTTATATTTTTATCGTTAAGTTCACATATTTTAACATCTAAAACACGTCTTTACAATACATTTGGGTGAATATAAAAGGTCGTAAAAAAATTTTGATATACAGTTGATAAATCCGCTAAATATCGTCTTAAGTCTTTTCTATTAAACTAATCATACTTTTTATATTTTTAACGTTAAGTTAACATTATTTTACATCTAATACACGTCTTTACAATACATTTGGGTGAATATAAAAGGTCGTAAAAAAATTTTGAAATACAGGTGATGAATCCGCTAAATATCGTCTTAAGTCATTTCTATTAAACTAATCATACTTTTTATATTTTTAACGTTAAGTGCACATTATTTTACATCTAAAACACGTGTTTACAATACATTTGGTGAATACAAAAAATAGAAAAAAAATTTGGTAAAAAATGGTGATAATTCCGCTAAATATCGTTTAAAGTCATTTGTATTGAACTAATCATACTTTTTATATTTTTATCGTTAAGTTCACATAATTTTACATCTAAAACACGACTTTACAATACATTTGGGTGAATATAAAAGGTCGTAAAAAAATTTTGAAATACAGGTGATGAATCCGCTAAATATCGTCTTAAGTCATTTCTATTAAACTAATCATACTTTTTATATTTTTAACGTTAAGTTCACATTATTTTACATCTAAAACACGTGTTTACAATACATTTGGGTGAATACAAAAAATAGAAAAAAAATTTGGTAATAAATGGTGATAATTTCGATAATTGACGATTAAAGTCATTTGTATTGAACTAATCATACTTTTTATATTTTTATCGTTAAGATCACATATTTTAATATCTAAAACACGTCTTTACAATACATTTGGGTGAATATAAAAGGTCGTAAAAAAATTTTGAAATACAGGTGATGAATCCGCTAAATATCGTCCTAAGTCATTTCTATTAAACTAATCATACTTTTTATATTTTTATCGTTAAGTTCACATAATTTTACATCTTAAACACGTCTTTACAATACATTTGGGTGAATATAAAAGGTCGTAAAAAATTTTGAAATACAGGTGATGAATCCGCTAAATATCGTCTTCAGTCATTTCTATTAAACTAATCATACTTTTTATATTTTTAACGTTAAGTTCACATTATTTTACATCTAAAACACGTGTTTACAATAGATTTGGGTGAATACAAAAAATAGAAAAAAAATTTTGGAAAAAATTTGGTAAAAAATGGTGATAATTTCGCTAAATATCGATTAAAGTCATTTGTATTGAACTAATCATACATTTTATATTTTTATCGTTAAGTTCACATTATTTTACATCTAAAACACGTATTAACAATACATTTGGGTGAATACAAAAAATAGAAAAAAAAATTGGGAAAAAATTGGGTAAAAAATGGTGATAATTCCGCTAAATATCATTTAAAGTCATTTGTATTGAACTAATCATACTTTTTATATTTTTATCGTTATGCTCGCATAATTTTACATCTAAAACACGTCTTTACAATACATTTGGGTGAATATAAAAGGTCGTAAAAAAATTTTGAATTACGGGTGATGAATCCGCTAAATATCGTCTTAAGTCATTTCTATTAAACTAATCATACTTTTTATATTTTTAACGTTAAGTTCACATTATTTTACATCTAAAACACGTGTTTACAATACATTTGGGTGAATACAAAAAATAGAAAAAAAATTTGGTAATAAATGGTGATAATTTCGATAATTGACGATTAAAGTCATTTGTATTGAACTAATCATACTTTTTATATTTTTATCGTTAAGTTCACATAATTTTACATCTAAAACACGTCTTTACAATACATTTGGGTGAATATAAAAGGTCGTAAAAAAATTTTGAAATACAGGTGATGAATCCGCTAAATATCGTCTTAAGTCATTTTTATTAAACTAATCATACTTTTTATATTTTTAACGTTAAGTTCACATTATTTTACATCTAAAACACGTCTTTACAATACATTTGGGTGAATATAAAAGGTCGTAAAAAAATTTTGAAATACAGGTGATGAATCCGCTAAATATCGTCTTAAGTCATTTCTATTAAACTAATCATACTTTTTATATTTTTAACGTTAAGTTCACATTATTTTACATCTAAAACACGTGTTTACAATACATTTGGGTGAATACAAAAAATAGAAAAAAAATTTGGTAATAAATGGTGATAATTTCGATAATTGACGATTAAAGTCATTTGTATTGAACTAATCATACTTTTTATATTTTTATCGTTAAGATCACATATTTTAATATCTAAAACACGTCTTTACAATACATTTGGGTGAATATAAAAGGTCGTAAAAAAATTTTGAAATACAGGTGATGAATCCGCTAAATATCGTCCTAAGTCATTTCTATTAAACTAATCATACTTTTTATATTTTTATCGTTAAGTTCACATATTTTAACATCTAAAACACGTCTTTACAATACATTTGGGTGAATATAAAAGGTCGTAAAAAAATTTTGAAATACAGGTGATGAATCCGCTAAATATCGTCTTAAGTCATTTCTATTAAACTAATCATACTTTTTATATTTTTAACGTTAAGTTCACATTATTTTACATCTAAAACACGTCTTTACAATACATTTGGGTGAATTCAAAAAATAGAAAAACAATTTGGGAAAAAATTTGGTAAAAAATGGTGATAATTTCGCTAAATATCGATTAAAGTCATTTGTATTGAACTAATCATACTTTTTATATTTTTATCGTTAAGTTCACATTATTTTACATCTAAAACACGTATTTACAATACATTTGGGTGAATACAAAAAATAGAAAAAAAATTTGGGAAAAAATTGGGTAAAAAATGGTGATAATTCCGCTAAATATCATTTAAAGTCATTTGTATTGAACTAATCATACTTTTTATATTTTTATCGTTATGCTCGCATAATTTTACATCTAAAACACGTCTTTACAATACAATTGGGTGAATATAAAAGGTCGTAAAGAAATTTTGAAATACAGGTGATGAATCCGCTAAATATCGTCTTAAGTCATTTCTATTAAACTAATCATACTTTTTATATTTTTAACGTTAAGTTCACATTATTTTACATCTAAAACACGTGTTTACAATACATTTGGGTGAATACAAAAAATAGAAAAAAAATTTGGTAATAAATGGTGATAATTTCGATAATTGACAATTAAAGTCATTTGTATTGAACTAATCATACTTTTTATATTTTTATCGTTAAGTTCACATATTTTAACATCTAAAACACGTCTTTACAATACATTTGGGTGAATATAAAAGGTCGTAAAAAAATTTTGAAATACAGGTGATGAATCCGCTAAATATCGTCTTCAGTCATTTCTATTAAACTAATCATACTTTTTATATTTTTATCGTTAAGTTCACATTATTTTACATCTAAAACACGTATTAACAATACATTTGGGTGAATACAAAAAATAGAAAAAAAATTTGGGAAAAAATTTGGTAAAAAATGGTGATAATTCCGCTAAATATCGTTTAAAATCATTTGTATTGAACTAATCATACTTTTTATATTTTTATCGTTAAGTTCACATATTTTAACATCTAAAACACGTCTTTACAATACATTTGGGTGAATATAAAAGGTCGTAAAAAAATTTTGAAATACAGGTGATGAATCCGCTAAATATCGTCTTAAGTCATTTCTATTAAACTAATCATACTTTTTATATTTTTAACGTTAAGTTCACATTATTTTACATCTAAAACACGTCTTTACAATACATTTGGGTGAATATAAAAGGTCGTAAAAAAATTTTGAAATACAGGTGATGAATCCGCTAAATATCGTCCTAAGTCATTTCTATTAAACTAATCATACTTTTTATATTTTTATCGTTAAGTTCACATAATTTTACATCTTAAACACGTCTTTACAATACATTTGGGTGAATATAAAAGGTCGTAAAAAATTTTGAAATACAGGTGATGAATCCGCTAAATATCGTCTTCAGTCATTTCTATTAAACTAATCATACTTTTTATATTTTTAACGTTAAGTTCACATTATTTTACATCTAAAACACGTGTTTACAATAGATTTGGGTGAATACAAAAAATAGAAAAAAAATTTTGGAAAAAATTTGGTAAAAAATGGTGATAATTTCGCTAAATATCGATTAAAGTCATTTGTATTGAACTAATCATACATTTTATATTTTTATCGTTAAGTTCACATTATTTTACATCTAAAACACGTATTAACAATACATTTGGGTGAATACAAAAAATAGAAAAAAAAATTGGGAAAAAATTGGGTAAAAAATGGTGATAATTCCGCTAAATATCATTTAAAGTCATTTGTATTGAACTAATCATACTTTTTATATTTTTATCGTTATGCTCGCATAATTTTACATCTAAAACACGTCTTTACAATACATTTGGGTGAATATAAAAGGTCGTAAAAAAATTTTGAATTACGGGTGATGAATCCGCTAAATATCGTCTTAAGTCATTTCTATTAAACTAATCATACTTTTTATATTTTTAACGTCAAGTTCACATTATTTTACATCTAAAACACGTGTTTACAATACATTTGGGTGAATACAAAAAATAGAAAAAAAATTTGGTAATAAATGGTGATAATTTCGATAATTGACGATTAAAGTCATTTGTATTGAACTAATCATACTTTTTATATTTTTATCGTTAAGTTCACATATTTTAACATCTAAAACACGTCTTTACAATACATTTGGGTGAATAAAAAAGGTCGTAAAAAAATTTTGAAATACAGGTGATGAATCCGCTAAATATCGTCCTAAGTCATTTCTATTAAACTAATCATACTTTTTATATTTTTATCGTTAAGTTCACATATTTTAACATCTAAAACACGTCTTTACAATACATTTGGGTGAATATAAAAGGTCGTAAAAAAATTTTGAAATACAGGTGATGAATCCGCTAAATATCGTCTTAAGTCATTTCTATTAAACTAATCATACTTTTTATATTTTTAACGTCAAGTTCACATTATTTTACATCTAAAACACGTGTTTACAATACATTTGGGTGAATACAAAAAATAGAAAAAAAATTTGGTAATAAATGGTGATAATTTCGATAATTGACGATTAAAGTCATTTGTATTGAACTAATCATACTTTTTATATTTTTATCGTTAAGTTCACATATTTTAACATCTAAAACACGTCTTTACAATACATTTGGGTGAATAAAAAAGGTCGTAAAAAAATTTTGAAATACAGGTGATGAATCCGCTAAATATCGTCCTAAGTCATTTCTATTAAACTAATCATACTTTTTATATTTTTATCGTTAAGTTCACATATTTTAACATCTAAAACACGTCTTTACAATACATTTGGGTGAATATAAAAGGTTGTAAAAAAATTTTGAAATACAGGTGATGAATCCGCTAAATATCGTCTTAAGTCATTTCTATTAAACTAATCATACTTTTTATATTTTTAACGTTAAGTTCACATTATTTTACATCTAAAACACGTCTTTACAATACATTTGGGTGAATTCAAAAAATAGAAAAAAAATTTGGGAAAAAATTTGGTAAAAAATGGTGATAATTCCGCTAAATATCATTTAAAGTCATTTGTATTGAACTAATCATACTTTTTCTATTTTTATCGTTATGCTCGCATAATTTTACATCTAAAACACGTCTTTACAATACATTTGGGTGAATATAAAAGGTCGTAAAAAAATTTTGAATTACGGGTGATGAATCCGCTAAATATCGTCTTCAGTCATTTCTATTAAACTAATCATACTTTTTATATTTTTAACGTTAAGTTCACATTATTTTACATCTAAAACACGTGTTTACAATAGATTTGGGTGAATACAAAAAATAGAAAAAAAATTTTGGAAAAAATTTGGTAAAAAATGGTGATAATTTCGCTAAATATCGATTAAAGTCATTTGTATTGAACTAATCATACATTTTATATTTTTATCGTTAAGTTCACATTATTTTACATCTAAAACACGTATTAACAATACATTTGGGTGAATACAAAAAATAGAAAAAAAATTTGGGAAAAAATTTGGTAAAAAATGGTGATAATTCCGCTAAATATCGTTTAAAATCATTTGTATTGAACTAATCATACTTTTTATATTTTTATCGTTAAGTTCACATATTTTAACATCTAAAACACGTCTTTACAATACATTTGGGTGAATATAAAAGGTCGTAAAAAAATTTTGAAATACAGGTGATGAATCCGCTAAATATCGTCTTAAGTCATTTCTATTAAACTAATCATACTTTTTATATTTTTATCGTTAAGTTCACATTATTTTACATCTAAAACACGTATTTACAATACATTTGGGTGAATACAAAAAATAGAAAAAAAATTTGGGAAAAAATTGGGTAAAAAATGGTGATAATTCCGCTAAATATCATTTAAAGTCATTTGTATTGAACTAATCATACTTTTTATATTTTTATCGTTATGCTCGCATAATTTTACATCTAAAACACGTCTTTACAATACAATTGGGTGAATATAAAAGGTCGTAAAGAAATTTTGAAATACAGGTGATGAATCCGCTAAATATCGTCTTAAGTCATTTCTATTAAACTAATCATACTTTTTATATTTTTAACGTTAAGTTCACATTATTTTACATCTAAAACACGTGTTTACAATACATTTGGGTGAATACAAAAAATAGAAAAAAAATTTGGTAATAAATGGTGATAATTTCGATAATTGACGATTAAAGTCATTTGTATTGAACTAATCATACTTTTTATATTTTTATCGTTAAGTTCACATATTTTAACATCTAAAACACGTCTTTACAATACATTTGGGTGAATATAAAAGGTCGTAAAAAAATTTTGAAATACAGGTGATGAATCCGCTAAATATCGTCTTCAGTCATTTCTATTAAACTAATCATACTTTTTATATTTTTATCGTTAAGTTCACATTATTTTACATCTAAAACACGTATTAACAATACATTTGGGTGAATACAAAAAATAGAAAAAAAATTTGGGAAAAAATTTGGTAAAAAATGGTGATAATTCCGCTAAATATCGTTTAAAATCATTTGTATTGAACTAATCATACTTTTTATATTTTTATCGTTAAGTTCACATATTTTAACATCTAAAACACGTCTTTACAATACATTTGGGTGAATATAAAAGGTCGTAAAAAAATTTTGAAATACAGGTGATGAATCCGCTAAATATCGTCTTAAGTCATTTCTATTAAACTAATCATACTTTTTATATTTTTAACGTTAAGTTCACATTATTTTACATCTAAAACACGTCTTTACAATACATTTGGGTGAATATAAAAGGTCGTAAAAAAATTTTGAAATACAGGTGATGAATCTGCTAAATATCGTCCTAAGTCATTTCTATTAAACTAATCATACTTTTTATATTTTTATCGTTAAGTTCACATAATTTTACATCTTAAACACGTCTTTACAATACATTTGGGTGAATATAAAAGGTCGTAAAAAAATTTTGAAATACAGGTGATGAATCCGCTAAATATCGTCTTCAGTCATTTCTATTAAACTAATCATACTTTTTATATTTTTAACGTTAAGTTCACATTATTTTACATCTAAAACACGTGTTTACAATAGATTTGGGTGAATACAAAAAATAGAAAAAAAATTTTGGAAAAAATTTGGTAAAAAATGGTGATAATTTCGCTAAATATCGATTAAAGTCATTTGTATTGAACTAATCATACATTTTATATTTTTATCGTTAAGTTCACATTATTTTACATCTAAAACACGTATTAACAATACATTTGGGTGAATACAAAAAATAGAAAAAAAAATTGGGAAAAAATTGGGTAAAAAATGGTGATAATTCCGCTAAATATCATTTAAAGTCATTTGTATTGAACTAATCATACTTTTTATATTTTTATCGTTATGCTCGCATAATTTTACATCTAAAACACGTCTTTACAATACATTTGGGTGAATATAAAAGGTCGTAAAAAAATTTTGAATTACGGGTGATGAATCCGCTAAATATCGTCTTAAGTCATTTCTATTAAACTAATCATACTTTTTATATTTTTAACGTCAAGTTCACATTATTTTACATCTAAAACACGTGTTTACAATACATTTGGGTGAATACAAAAAATAGAAAAAAAATTTGGTAATAAATGGTGATAATTTCGATAATTGACGATTAAAGTCATTTGTATTGAACTAATCATACTTTTTATATTTTTATCGTTAAGTTCACATATTTTAACATCTAAAACACGTCTTTACAATACATTTGGGTGAATATAAAAGGTTGTAAAAAAATTTTGAAATACAGGTGATGAATCCGCTAAATATCGTCTTAAGTCATTTCTATTAAACTAATCATACTTTTTATATTTTTAACGTTAAGTTCACATTATTTTACATCTAAAACACGTCTTTACAATACATTTGGGTGAATTCAAAAAATAGAAAAAAAATTTGGGAAAAAATTTGGTAAAAAATGGTGATAATTCCGCTAAATATCATTTAAAGTCATTTGTATTGAACTAATCATACTTTTTCTATTTTTATCGTTATGCTCGCATAATTTTACATCTAAAACACGTCTTTACAATACATTTGGGTGAATATAAAAGGTCGTAAAAAAATTTTGAATTACGGGTGATGAATCCGCTAAATATCGTCTTAAGTCATTTCTATTAAACTAATCATACTTTTTATATTTTTAACGTCAAGTTCACATTATTTTACATCTAAAACACGTGTTTACAATACATTTGGGTGAATACAAAAAATAGAAAAAAAATTTGGTAATAAATGGTGATAATTTCGATAATTGACGATTAAAGTCATTTGTATTGAACTAATCATACTTTTTATATTTTTATCGTTAAGTTCACATATTTTAACATCTAAAACACGTCTTTACAATACATTTGGGTGAATATAAAAGGTTGTAAAAAAATTTTGAAATACAGGTGATGAATCCGCTAAATATCGTCTTAAGTCATTTCTATTAAACTAATCATACTTTTTATATTTTTAACGTTAAGTTCACATTATTTTACATCTAAAACACGTCTTTACAATACATTTGGGTGAATTCAAAAAATAGAAAAAAAATTTGGGAAAAAATTTGGTAAAAAATGGTGATAATTCCGCTAAATATCATTTAAAGTCATTTGTATTGAACTAATCATACTTTTTCTATTTTTATCGTTATGCTCGCATAATTTTACATCTAAAACACGTCTTTACAATACATTTGGGTGAATATAAAAGGTCGTAAAAAAATTTTGAATTACGGGTGATGAATCCGCTAAATATCGTCTTCAGTCATTTCTATTAAACTAATCATACTTTTTATATTTTTAACGTTAAGTTCACATTATTTTACATCTAAAACACGTGTTTACAATAGATTTGGGTGAATACAAAAAATAGAAAAAAAATTTTGGAAAAAATTTGGTAAAAAATGGTGATAATTTCGCTAAATATCGATTAAAGTCATTTGTATTGAACTAATCATACATTTTATATTTTTATCGTTAAGTTCACATTATTTTACATCTAAAACACGTATTAACAATACATTTGGGTGAATACAAAAAATAGAAAAAAAATTTGGGAAAAAATTTGGTAAAAAATGGTGATAATTCCGCTAAATATCATTTAAAGTCATTTGTATTGAACTAATCATACTTTTTATATTTTTATCGTTATGCTCGCATAATTTTACATCTAAAACACGTCTTTACAATACAATTGGGTGAATATAAAAGGTCGTAAAGAAATTTTGAAATACAGGTGATGAATCCGCTAAATATCGTCTTAAGTCATTTCTATTAAACTAATCATACTTTTTATATTTTTAACGTTAAGTTCACATTATTTTACATCTAAAACACGTGTTTACAATACATTTGGGTGAATACAAAAAATAGAAAAAAAATTTGGTAATAAATGGTGATAATTTCGATAATTGACGATTAAAGTCATTTGTATTGAACTAATCATACTTTTTATATTTTTATCGTTAAGTTCACATATTTTAACATCTAAAACACGTCTTTACAATACATTTGGGTGAATATAAAAGGTCGTAAAAAAATTTTGAAATACAGGTGATGAATCCGCTAAATATCGTCTTAAGTCATTTTTATTAAACTAATCATACTTTTTATATTTTTAACGTTAAGTTCACATTATTTTACATCTAAAACACGTCTTTACAATACATTTGGGTGAATATAAAAGGTCGTAAAGAAATTTTGAAATACAGGTGATGAATCCGCTAAATATCGTCTTAAGTCATTTCTATTAAACTAATCATACTTTTTATATTTTTAACGTTAAGTTCACATTATTATACATCTAAAACACGTGTTTACAATAGATTTGGGTGAATACAAAAAATAGAAAAAAAATTTGGGAAAAAATTTGGTAAAAAATGGTGATAATTTCGCTAAATATCGATTAAAGTCATTTGTATTGAACTAATCATACTTTTTATATTTTTATCGTTAAGTTCACATTATTTTACATCTAAAACACGTATTTACAATACATTTGGGTGAATACAAAAAATAGAAAAAAAATTTGGGAAAAAATTTGGTAAAAAATGGTGATAATTCCGCTAAATATCGTTTAAAATCATTTGTATTGAACTAATCATACTTTTTATATTTTTATCGTTAAGTTCACATATTTTAACATCTAAAACACGTCTTTACAATACATTTGGGTGAATATAAAAGGTCGTAAAAAAATTTTGAAATACAGGTGATGAATCCGCTAAATATCGTCTTAAGTCATTTCTATTAAACTAATCATACTTTTTATATTTTTAACGTTAAGTTCACATTATTTTACATCTAAAACACGTCTTTACAATACATTTGGGTGAATATAAAAGGTCGTAAAAAAATTTTGAAATACAGGTGATGAATCTGCTAAATATCGTCCTAAGTCATTTCTATTAAACTAATCATACTTTTTATATTTTTATCGTTAAGTTCACATAATTTTACATCTTAAACACGTCTTTACAATACATTTGGGTGAATATAAAAGGTCGTAAAAAAATTTTGAAATACAGGTGATGAATCCGCTAAATATCGTCTTCAGTCATTTCTATTAAACTAATCATACTTTTTATATTTTTAACGTTAAGTTCACATTATTTTACATCTAAAACACGTGTTTACAATAGATTTGGGTGAATACAAAAAATAGAAAAAAAATTTTGGAAAAAATTTGGTAAAAAATGGTGATAATTTCGCTAAATATCGATTAAAGTCATTTGTATTGAACTAATCATACATTTTATATTTTTATCGTTAAGTTCACATTATTTTACATCTAAAACACGTATTAACAATACATTTGGGTGAATACAAAAAATAGAAAAAAAAATTGGGAAAAAATTGGGTAAAAAATGGTGATAATTCCGCTAAATATCATTTAAAGTCATTTGTATTGAACTAATCATACTTTTTATATTTTTATCGTTATGCTCGCATAATTTTACATCTAAAACACGTCTTTACAATACATTTGGGTGAATATAAAAGGTCGTAAAAAAATTTTGAATTACGGGTGATGAATCCGCTAAATATCGTCTTAAGTCATTTCTATTAAACTAATCATACTTTTTATATTTTTAACGTCAAGTTCACATTATTTTACATCTAAAACACGTGTTTACAATACATTTGGGTGAATACAAAAAATAGAAAAAAAATTTGGTAATAAATGGTGATAATTTCGATAATTGACGATTAAAGTCATTTGTATTGAACTAATCATACTTTTTATATTTTTATCGTTAAGTTCACATATTTTAACATCTAAAACACGTCTTTACAATACATTTGGGTGAATATAAAAGGTTGTAAAAAAATTTTGAAATACAGGTGATGAATCCGCTAAATATCGTCTTAAGTCATTTCTATTAAACTAATCATACTTTTTATATTTTTAACGTTAAGTTCACATTATTTTACATCTAAAACACGTCTTTACAATACATTTGGGTGAATTCAAAAAATAGAAAAAAAATTTGGGAAAAAATTTGGTAAAAAATGGTGATAATTCCGCTAAATATCATTTAAAGTCATTTGTATTGAACTAATCATACTTTTTCTATTTTTATCGTTATGCTCGCATAATTTTACATCTAAAACACGTCTTTACAATACATTTGGGTGAATATAAAAGGTCGTAAAAAAATTTTGAATTACGGGTGATGAATCCGCTAAATATCGTCTTAAGTCATTTCTATTAAACTAATCATACTTTTTATATTTTTAACGTCAAGTTCACATGATTTTACATCTAAAACACGTGTTTACAATACATTTGGGTGAATACAAAAAATAGAAAAAAAATTTGGTAATAAATGGTGATAATTTCGATAATTGACGATTAAAGTCATTTGTATTGAACTAATCATACTTTTTATATTTTTATCGTTAAGTTCACATATTTTAACATCTAAAACACGTCTTTACAATACATTTGGGTGAATATAAAAGGTTGTAAAAAAATTTTGAAATACAGGTGATGAATCCGCTAAATATCGTCTTAAGTCATTTCTATTAAACTAATCATACTTTTTATATTTTTAACGTTAAGTTCACATTATTTTACATCTAAAACACGTCTTTACAATACATTTGGGTGAATTCAAAAAATAGAAAAAAAATTTGGGAAAAAATTTTTTTAAAAAATGGTGATAATTCCGCTAAATATCATTTAAAGTCATTTGTATTGAACTAATCATACTTTTTCTATTTTTATCGTTATGCTCGCATAATTTTACATCTAAAACACGTCTTTACAATACATTTGGGTGAATATAAAAGGTCGTAAAAAAATTTTGAATTACGGGTGATGAATCCGCTAAATATCGTCTTCAGTCATTTCTATTAAACTAATCATACTTTTTATATTTTTAACGTTAAGTTCACATTATTTTACATCTAAAACACGTGTTTACAATAGATTTGGGTGAATACAAAAAATAGAAAAAAAATTTTGGAAAAAATTTGGTAAAAAATGGTGATAATTTCGCTAAATATCGATTAAAGTCATTTGTATTGAACTAATCATACATTTTATATTTTTATCGTTAAGTTCACATTATTTTACATCTAAAACACGTATTAACAATACATTTGGGTGAATACAAAAAATAGAAAAAAAATTTGGGAAAAAATTTGGTAAAAAATGGTGATAATTCCGCTAAATATCATTTAAAGTCATTTGTATTGAACTAATCATACTTTTTATATTTTTATCGTTATGCTCGCATAATTTTACATCTAAAACACGTCTTTACAATACAATTGGGTGAATATAAAAGGTCGTAAAGAAATTTTGAAATACAGGTGATGAATCCGCTAAATATCGTCTTAAGTCATTTCTATTAAACTAATCATACTTTTTATATTTTTAACGTTAAGTTCACATTATTTTACATCTAAAACACGTGTTTACAATACATTTGGGTGAATACAAAAAATAGAAAAAAAATTTGGTAATAAATGGTGATAATTTCGATAATTGACGATTAAAGTCATTTGTATTGAACTAATCATACTTTTTATATTTTTATCGTTAAGTTCACATATTTTAACATCTAAAACACGTCTTTACAATACATTTGGGTGAATATAAAAGGTCGTAAAAAAATTTTGAAATACAGGTGATGAATCCGCTAAATATCGTCTTAAGTCATTTTTATTAAACTAATCATACTTTTTATATTTTTAACGTTAAGTTCACATTATTTTACATCTAAAACACGTCTTTACAATACATTTGGGTGAATATAAAAGGTCGTAAAGAAATTTTGAAATACAGGTGATGAATCCGCTAAATATCGTCTTAAGTCATTTCTATTAAACTAATCATACTTTTTATATTTTTAACGTTAAGTTCACATTATTATACATCTAAAACACGTGTTTACAATAGATTTGGGTGAATACAAAAAATAGAAAAAAAATTTGGGAAAAAATTTGGTAAAAAATGGTGATAATTTCGCTAAATATCGATTAAAGTCATTTGTATTGAACTAATCATACTTTTTATATTTTTATCGTTAAGTTCACATTATTTTACATCTAAAACACGTATTTACAATACATTTGGGTGAATACAAAAAATAGAAAAAAAATTTGGGAAAAAATTGGGTAAAAAATGGTGATAATTCCGCTAAATATCATTTAAAGTCATTTGTATTGAACTAATCATACTTTTTATATTTTTATCGTTAAGTTCACATATTTTAACATCTAAAACACGTCTTTACAATACATTTGGGTGAATATAAAAGGTCGTAAAAAAATTTGGTAAAAAATGGTGATAATTTCGCTAAATATCGATTAAAGTCATTTGTATTGAACTAATCATACTTTTTATATTTTTATCGTTAAGTTCACATAATTTTACATCTAAAACACGTCTTTACAATACATTTGGGTGAATATAAAAGGTAGTAAAAAAATTTTGAAATACAGGTGATGAATCCGCTAAATATCCTCTTAAGTCATTTTTATTAAACTAATCATACTTTTTATATTTTTAACGTTAAGTTCACATTATTTTACATCTAAAACACGTGTTTACAATACATTTGGGTGAATACAGAAAAATAAAAAAAAAATTTGGTAATAAATGGTGATAATTTCGATAAATGACGATTAAAGTCATTTGTATTGAACTAATCATACTTTTTATATTTTTATCGTTAAGTTCACATATTTTAACATCTAAAACACGTCTTTACAATACATTTGGGTGTATATAAAAGGTCGTAAAAAAATTTTGAAATACGGGTGATGAATCCGCTAAATATCGTCTTAAGTCATTTCAATTAAACTAATCATACTTTTTATATTTTTAACGTTAAGTTCACATTATTTTACATCTAATACACGTCTTTACAGTACATTTGGGTGAATATAAAAGGTCGTAAAAAAATTTTGAAATACAGGTGATGAATCCGCTAAATATCGTCCTAAGTCATTTCTATTAAACTAATCATACTTTTTATATTTTTATCGTTAAGTTCACATATTTTAACATCTAAAACACGTCTTTACAATACATTTGGGTGAATATAAAAGGTCGTAAAAAAATTTTGAAATACAGGTGATGAATCCGCTAAATATCGTCTTAAGTCATTTCTATTAAACTAATCATACTTTTTATATTTTTAACGTTAAGTTCACATTATTTTACATCTAAAATACGTCTTTACAATACATTTGGGTGAATTCAAAAAATAGAAAAAAAATTTTGGAAAAAATTTGGTAAAAAATGGTGATAATTTCGCTAAATATCGATTAAAGTCATTTGTATTGAACTAATTATACTTTTTATATTTTTATCGTTAAGTTCACATTATTTTACATCTAAAACACGTATTTACAATACATTTGGGTGAATACAAAAAATAGAAAAAAAATTTGGGAAAAAATTGGGTAAAAAATGGTGATAATTCCGCTAAATATCATTTAAAGTCATTTGTATTGAACTAATCATACTTTTTATATTTTTATCGTTATGCTCGCATAATTTTACATCTAAAACACGTCTTTACAATACATTTGGGTGAATATAAAAGGTCGTAAAAAAATTTTGAAATACAGGTGATGAATCCGCTAAATATCGTCTTAAGTCATTTTTATTAAACTAATCATACTTTTTATATTTTTAACGTTAAGTTCACATTATTTTACATCTAAAACACGTGTTTACAATAAATTTGGGTGAATACAGAAAAATAAAAAAAAAATTTGGTAATAAATGGTGATAATTTCGATAAATGACGATTAAAGTCATTTGTATTGAACTAATCATACTTTTTATATTTTTATCGTTAAGTTCACATATTTTAACATCTAAAACACGTCTTTACAATACATTTGGGTGAATATAAAAGGTCGTAAAAAAATTTTGAAATACAGGTGATGAATCCGCTAAATATCGTCCTAAGTCATTGCTATTAAACTAATCATACTTTTTATATTTTTAACGTTAAGTTCACATTATTTTACATCTAAAACACGTATTTACAATACATTTGGGTGAATACAAAAAATAGAAAAAAAATTTGGGAAAAAATTGGGTAAAAAATGGTGATAATTCCGCTAAATATCATTTAAAGTCATTTGTATTGAACTAATCATACTTTTTATATTTTTATCGTTAAGTTCACATATTTTAACATCTAAAACACGTCTTTACAATACATTTGGGTGAATATAAAAGGTCGTAAAAAAATTTGGTAAAAAATGGTGATAATTTCGCTAAATATCGATTAAAGTCATTTGTATTGAACTAATCATACTTTTTATATTTTTATCGTTAAGTTCACATAATTTTACATCTAAAACACGTCTTTACAATACATTTGGGTGAATATAAAAGGTAGTAAAAAAATTTTGAAATACAGGTGATGAATCCGCTAAATATCGTCTTAAGTCATTTTTATTAAACTAATCATACTTTTTATATTTTTAACGTTAAGTTCACATTATTATACATCTAAAACACGTGTTTACAATAGATTTGGGTGAATACAAAAAATAGAAAAAAAATTTGGGAAAAAATTTGGTAAAAAATGGTGATAATTTCGCTAAATATCGATTAAAGTCATTTGTATTGAACTAATCATACTTTTTATATTTTTATCGTTAAGTTCACATTATTTTACATCTAAAACACGTATTTACAATACATTTGGGTGAATACAAAAAATAGAAAAAAAATTTGGGAAAAAATTGGGTAAAAAATGGTGATAATTCCGCTAAATATCATTTAAAGTCATTTGTATTGAACTAATCATACTTTTTATATTTTTATCATTAAGTTCACATATTTTAACATCTAAAACACGTCTTTACAATACATTTGGGTGAATATAAAAGGTCGTAAAAAAATTTGGTAAAAAATGGTGATAATTTCGCTAAATATCGATTAAAGTCATTTGTATTGAACTAATCATACTTTTTATATTTTTATCGTTAAGTTCACATAATTTTACATCTAAAACACGTCTTTACAATACATTTGGGTGAATATAAAAGGTAGTAAATAAATTTTGAAATACAGGTGATGAATCCGCTAAATATCGTCTTAAGTCATTTTTATTAAACTAATCATACTTTTTATATTTTTAACGTTAAGTTCACATTATTTTACATCTAAAACACGTGTTTACAATACATTTGGGTGAATACAGAAAAATAAAAAAAAAATTTGGTAATAAATGGTGATAATTTCGATAAATGACGATTAAAGTCATTTGTATTGAACTAATCATACTTTTTATATTTTTATCGTTAAGTTCACATAATTTTACATCTAAAACACGTCTTTACAATACATTTGGGTGAATATAAAAGGTCGTAAAGAAATTTTGAAATACAGGTGATGAATCCGCTAAATATCGTCTTAAGTCATTTCTATTAAACTAATCATACTTTTTATATTTTTAACGTTAAGTTCACATTATTTTACATCTAAAACACGTGTTTACAATAGATTTGGGTGAATACAAAAAATAGAAAAAAAATTTGGGAAAAAATTTGGTAAAAAATGGTGATAATTTCGCTAAATATCGATTAAAGTCATTTGTATTGAACTAATCATACTTTTTATATTTTTATCGTTTAGTTCACATTATTTTACATCTAAAACACGTATTTACAATACATTTGGGTGAATACAAAAAATAGAAAAAAAATTTGGGAAAAAATTGGGTAAAAAATGGTGATAATTCCGCTAAATATCATTTAAAGTCATTTGTATTGAACTAATCATACTTTTTATATTTTTATCGTTAAGTTCACATATTTTAACATCTAAAACACGTCTTTACAATACATTTGGGTGAATATAAAAGGTCGTAAAAAAATTTGGTAAAAAATGGTGATAATTTCGCTAAATATCGATTAAAGTCATTTGTATTGAACTAATCATACTTTTTATATTTTTATCGTTAAGTTCACATAATTTTACATCTAAAACACGTCTTTACAATACATTTGGGTGAATATAAAAGGTAGTAAAAAAATTTTGAAATACAGGTGATGAATCCGCTAAATATCGTCTTAAGTCATTTTTATTAAACTAATCATACTTTTTATATTTTTAACGTTAAGTTCACATTATTTTACATCTAAAACACGTGTTTACAATACATTTGGGTGAATACAGAAAAATAAAAAAAAAATTTGGTAATAAATGGTGATAATTTCGATAAATGACGATTAAAGTCATTTGTATTGAACTAATCATACTTTTTATATTTTTATCGTTAAGTTCACATATTTTAACATCTAAAACACGTCTTTACAATACATTTGGGTGAATATAAAAGGTCGTAAAAAAAGTTTGAAATACGGGTGATGAATCCGCTAAATATCGTCTTAAGTCATTTCTATTAAACTAATCATACTTTTTATATTTTTAACGTTAAGTTCACATTATTTTACATCTAATACACGTCTTTACAATACATTTGGGTGAATATAAAAGGTCGTAAAAAAATTTTGAAATACAGGTGATGAATCCGCTAAATATCGTCCTAAGTCATTGCTATTAAACTAATCATACTTTTTATATTTTTATCGTTAAGTTCACATAATTTTACATCTAAAACACGTCTTTACAATACATTTGGGTGAATATAAAAGGTCGTAAAGAAATTTTGAAATACAGGTGATGAATCCGCTAAATATCGTCTTAAGTCATTTCTATTAAACTAATCATACTTTTTATATTTTTAACGTTAAGTTAACATTATTTTACATCTAAAACACGTAATTACAATAGATTTGGGTGAATACAAAAAATAGAAAAAAAATTTGGGAAAAAATTTGGTAAAAAATGGTGATAATTTCGCTAAATATCGATTAAAGTCATTTGTATTGAACTAATCATACTTTTTATATTTTTATCGTTAAGTTCACATTATTTTACATCTAAAACACGTATTTACAATACATTTGGGTGAATACAAAAAATAGAAAAAAAATTTGGGAAAAAATTGGGTAAAAAATGGTGATAATTCCGCTAAATATCATTTAAAGTCATTTCTATTGAACTAATCATACTTTTTATATTTTTATCGTTAAGTTCACATAATTTTACATCTAAAACACGTCTTTACAATACATTTGGGTGAATATAAAAGGTCGTAAAAAAATTTTGAAATACAGGTGATGAATCCGCTAAATATCGTCTTAAGTCATTTTTATTAAACTAATCATACTTTTTATATTTTTAACGTTAAGTTCACATTATTTTACATCTAAAACACGTGTTTACAATACATTTGGGTGAATACAGAAAAATAAAAAAAAAATTTGGTAATAAATGGTGATAATTTCGATAAATGACGATTAAAGTCATTTGTATTGAACTAATCATACTTTTTATATTTTTATCGTTAAGTTCACATATTTTAACATCTAAAACACGTCTTTACAATACATTTGGGTGAATATAAAAGGTCGTAAAAAAATTTTGAAATACGGGTGATGAATCCGCTAAATATCGTCTTAAGTCATTTCAATTAAACTAATCATACTTTTTATATTTTTAACGTTAAGTTCACATTATTTTACATCTAATACACGTCTTTACAATACATTTGGGTGAATATAAAAGGTCGTAAAAAAATTTTGAAATACAGGTGATGAATCCGCTAAATATCGTCCTAAGTCATTTCTATTAAACTAATCATACTTTTTATATTTTTATCGTTAAGTTCACATATTTTAACATCTAAAACACGTCTTTACAATACATTTGGGTGAATATAAAAGGTCGTAAAAAAATTTTGAAATACAGGTGATGAATCCGCTAAATATCGTCTTAAGTCATTTTTATTAAACTAATCATACTTTTTATATTTTTAACGTTAAGTTCACATTATTTTACATCTAAAACACGTGTTTACAATACATTTGGGTGAATACAGAAAAATAAAAAAAAAATTTGGTAATAAATGGTGATAATTTCGATAAATGACGATTAAAGTCATTTGTATTGAACTAATCATACTTTTTATATTTTTATCGTTAAGTTCACATATTTTAACATCTAAAACACGTCTTTACAATACATTTGGGTGAATATAAAAGGTCGTAAAAAAATTTTGAAATACGGGTGATGAATCCGCTAAATATCGTCTTAAGTCATTTCAATTAAACTAATCATACTTTTTATATTTTTAACGTTAAGTTCACATTATTTTACATCTAATACACGTCTTTACAATACATTTGGGTGAATATAAAAGGTCGTAAAAAAATTTTGAAATACAGGTGATGAATCCGCTAAATATCGTCCTAAGTCATTGCTATTAAACTAATCATACTTTTTATATTTTTATCGTTAAGTTCACATAATTTTACATCTAAAACACGTCTTTACAATACATTTGGGTGAATATAAAAGGTCGTAAAGAAATTTTGAAATACAGGTGATGAATCCGCTAAATATCGTCTTAAGTCATTTCTATTAAACTAATCATACTTTTTATATTTTTAACGTTAAGTTCACATTATTTTACACCTAAAACACGTGTTTACAATAGATTTGGGTGAATACAAAAAATAGAAAAAAAATTTGGTAAAAAATGGTGATAATTTCGCTAAATATCGATTAAAGTCATTTGTATTGAACTAATCATACTTTTTATATTTTTATCGTTAAGTTCACATTATTTTACATCTAAAACACGTATTTACAATACATTTGGGTGAATACAAAAAATAGAAAAAAAATTTGGGAAAAAATTGGGTAAAAAATGGTGATAATTCCGCTAAATATCATTTAAAGTCATTTGTATTGAACTAATCATACTTTTTATATTTTTATCGTTAAGTTCACATATTTTAACATCTAAAACACGTCTTTACAATACATTTGGGTGAATATAAAAGGTCGTAAAAAAATTTGGTAAAATATGGTGATAATTTCGCTAAATATCGATTAAAGTCATTTGTATTGAACTAATCATACTTTTTATATTTTTATCGTTAAGTTCACATAATTTTACATCTAAAACACGTCTTTACAATACATTTGGGTGAATATAAAAGGTAGTAAAAAAATTTTGAAATACAGGTGATGAATCCGCTAAATATCGTCTTAAGTCATTTTTATTAAACTAATCATACTTTTTATATTTTTAACGTTAAGTTCACATTATTTTACATCTAAAACACGTGTTTACAATACATTTGGGTGAATACAGAAAAATAAAAAAAAAATTTGGTAATAAATGGTGATAATTTCGATAAATGACGATTAAAGTCATTTGTATTGAACTAATCATACTTTTTATATTTTTATCGTTAAGTTCACATATTTTAACATCTAAAACACGTCTTTACAATACATTTGGGTGAATATAAAAGGTCGTAAAAAAAGTTTGAAATACGGGTGATGAATCCGCTAAATATCGTCTTAAGTCATTTCTATTAAACTAATCATACTTTTTATATTTTTAACGTTAAGTTCACATTATTTTACATCTAATACACGTCTTTACAATACATTTGGGTGAATATAAAAGGTCGTAAAAAAATTTTGAAATACAGGTGATGAATCCGCTAAATATCGTCCTAAGTCATTGCTATTAAACTAATCATACTTTTTATATTTTTATCGTTAAGTTCACATAATTTTACATCTAAAACACGTCTTTACAATACATTTGGGTGAATATAAAAGGTCGTAAAGAAATTTTGAAATACAGGTGATGAATCCGCTAAATATCGTCTTAAGTCATTTCTATTAAACTAATCATACTTTTTATATTTTTAACGTTAAGTTCACATTATTTTACATCTAAAACACGTAATTACAATAGATTTGGGTGAATACATAAAATAGAAAAAAAATTTGGGAAAAAATTTGGTAAAAAATGGTGATAATTTCGCTAAATATCGATTAAAGTCATTTGTATTGAACTAATCATACTTTTTATATTTTTATCGTTAAGTTCACATTATTTTACATCTAAAACACGTATTTACAATACATTTGGGTGAATACAAAAAATAGAAAAAAAATTTGGGAAAAAATTGGGTAAAAAATGGTGATAATTCCGCTTAATATCATTTAAAGTCATTTCTATTAAACTAATCATACTTTTTATATTTTTAACGTTAAGTTCACATTATTTTACATCTAAAACACGTCTTTACAATACATTTGGGTGAATATAAAAGGTCGTAAAAAATTTTTAAATACAGGTGATGAATCCGCCAAATATCGTCTTAAGTCATTTCTATTAAACTAATCATACTTTTTATATTTTTAACGTTAAGTTCACATTATTTTACATCTAAAACACGTCTTTACAATACATTTGGGTGAATATAAAAGGTCGTAAAAAAATTTTGAAATACAGGTGATGAATCCGCTAAATATCGTCCTAAGTCATTTCTATTAAACTAATCATACTTTTTATATTTTTAACGTTAAGTTCACATTATTTTACATCTAAAACACGTATTTACAATACATTTGGGTGAATAAAAAAATAGAAAAAAAATTTGGGAAAAAATTGGGTAAAAAATGGTGATAATTCCGCTAAATATCGTTTAAAGTCATTTGTATTGAACTAATCATACTTTTTATATTTTTATCGTTACGTTCACATAATTTTACATCTAAAACACGTCTTTATAATACATTTAGGTGAATATAAAAGGTCGTAAAAAAATTTTGAAATACAGGTGATGAATCCGCTAAATATCGTCCTAAGTCATTTCTATTAAACTAATCATACTTTTTATATTTTTATCGTTAAGTTCACATAATTTTACATCTAAAACACGTCTTTACAATACATTTGGGTGAATATAAAAGGTAGTAAAAAAATTTTGAAATACAGGTGATGAATCCGCTAAATATCGTCTTAAGTCATTTCTATTAAACTAATCATACTTTTTATATTTTTAACGTTAAGTTCACATTATTTTACACCTAAAACACGTGTTTACAATAGATTTGGGTGAATACAAAAAATAGAAAAAAAATTTGGTAAAAAATGGTGATAATTTCGCTAAATATCGATTAAAGTCATTTGTATTGAACTAATCATACTTTTTATATTTTTATCGTTAAGTTCACATTATTTTACATCTAAAACACGTATTTACAATACATTTGGGTGAATACAAAAAATAGAAAAAAAATTTGGGAAAAAATTGGGTAAAAAATGGTGATAATTCCGCTAAATATCATTTAAAGTCATTTGTATTGAACTAATCATACTTTTTATATTTTTATCGTTAAGTTCACATATTTTAACATCTAAAACACGTCTTTACAATACATTTGGGTGAATATAAAAGGTCGTAAAAAAATTTGGTAAAATATGGTGATAATTTCGCTAAATATCGATTAAAGTCATTTGTATTGAACTAATCATACTTTTTATATTTTTATCGTTAAGTTCACATAATTTTACATCTAAAACACGTCTTTACAATACATTTGGGTGAATATAAAAGGTAGTAAAAAAATTTTGAAATACAGGTGATGAATCCGCTAAATATCGTCTTAAGTCATTTTTATTAAACTAATCATACTTTTTATATTTTTAACGTTAAGTTCACATTATTTTACATCTAAAACACGTGTTTACAATACATTTGGGTGAATACAGAAAAATAAAAAAAAAATTTGGTAATAAATGGTGATAATTTCGATAAATGACGATTAAAGTCATTTGTATTGAACTAATCATACTTTTTATATTTTTATCGTTAAGTTCACATATTTTAACATCTAAAACACGTCTTTACAATACATTTGGGTGAATATAAAAGGTCGTAAAAAAAGTTTGAAATACGGGTGATGAATCCGCTAAATATCGTCTTAAGTCATTTCTATTAAACTAATCATACTTTTTATATTTTTAACGTTAAGTTCACATTATTTTACATCTAATACACGTCTTTACAATACATTTGGGTGAATATAAAAGGTCGTAAAAAAATTTTGAAATACAGGTGATGAATCCGCTAAATATCGTCCTAAGTCATTGCTATTAAACTAATCATACTTTTTATATTTTTATCGTTAAGTTCACATAATTTTACATCTAAAACACGTCTTTACAATACATTTGGGTGAATATAAAAGGTCGTAAAGAAATTTTGAAATACAGGTGATGAATCCGCTAAATATCGTCTTAAGTCATTTCTATTAAACTAATCATACTTTTTATATTTTTAACGTTAAGTTCACATTATTTTACATCTAAAACACGTAATTACAATAGATTTGGGTGAATACATAAAATAGAAAAAAAATTTGGGAAAAAATTTGGTAAAAAATGGTGATAATTTCGCTAAATATCGATTAAAGTCATTTGTATTGAACTAATCATACTTTTTATATTTTTATCGTTAAGTTCACATTATTTTACATCTAAAACACGTATTTACAATACATTTGGGTGAATACAAAAAATAGAAAAAAAATTTGGGAAAAAATTGGGTAAAAAATGGTGATAATTCCGCTTAATATCATTTAAAGACATTTCTATTAAACTAATCATACTTTTTATATTTTTAACGTTAAGTTCACATTATTTTACATCTAAAACACGTCTTTACAATACATTTGGGTGAATATAAAAGGTCGTAAAAAATTTTTAAATACAGGTGATGAATCCGCCAAATATCGTCTTAAGTCATTTCTATTAAACTAATCATACTTTTTATATTTTTAACGTTAAGTTCACATTATTTTACATCTAAAACACGTCTTTACAATACATTTGGGTGAATATAAAAGGTCGTAAAAAAATTTTGAAATACAGGTGATGAATCCGCTAAATATCGTCCTAAGTCATTTCTATTAAACTAATCATACTTTTTATATTTTTAACGTTAAGTTCACATTATTTTACATCTAAAACACGTATTTACAATACATTTGGGTGAATAAAAAAATAGAAAAAAAATTTGGGAAAAAATTGGGTAAAAAATGGTGATAATTCCGCTAAATATCGTTTAAAGTCATTTGTATTGAACTAATCATACTTTTTATATTTTTATCGTTACGTTCACATAATTTTACATCTAAAACACGTCTTTATAATACATTTAGGTGAATATAAAAGGTCGTAAAAAAATTTTGAAATACAGGTGATGAATCCGCTAAATATCGTCCTAAGTCATTTCTATTAAACTAATCATACTTTTTATATTTTTATCGTTAAGTTCACATAATTTTACATCTAAAACACGTCTTTACAATACATTTGGGTGAATATAAAAGGTAGTAAAAAAATTTTGAAATACAGGTGATGAATCCGCTAAATATCGTCTTAAGTCATTTCTATTAAACTAATCATACTTTTTATATTTTTAACGTTAAGTTCACATTATTTTACACCTAAAACACGTGTTTACAATAGATTTGGGTGAATACAAAAAATAGAAAAAAAATTTGGTAAAAAATGGTGATAATTTCGCTAAATATCGATTAAAGTCATTTGTATTGAACTAATCATACTTTTTATATTTTTATCGTTAAGTTCACATTATTTTACATCTAAAACACGTATTTACAATACATTTGGGTGAATACAAAAAATAGAAAAAAAATTTGGGAAAAAATTGGGTAAAAAATGGTGATAATTCCGCTAAATATCATTTAAAGTCATTTGTATTGAACTAATCATACTTTTTATATTTTTATCGTTAAGTTCACATTATTTTACATCTAAAACACGTCTTTACAATACATTTGGGTGAATATAAAAGGTCGTAAAAAAATTTGGTAAAATATGGTGATAATTTCGCTAAATATCGATTAAAGTCATTTGTATTGAACTAATCATACTTTTTATATTTTTATCGTTAAGTTCACATAATTTTACATCTAAAACACGTCTTTACAATACATTTGGGTGAATATAAAAGGTAGTAAAAAAATTTTGAAATACAGGTGATGAATCCGCTAAATATCGTCTTAAGTCATTTTTATTAAACTAATCATACTTTTTATATTTTTAACGTTAAGTTCACATTATTTTACATCTAAAACACGTGTTTACAATACATTTGGGTGAATACAGAAAAATAAAAAAAAAATTTGGTAATAAATGGTGATAATTTCGATAAATGACGATTAAAGTCATTTGTATTGAACTAATCATACTTTTTATATTTTTATCGTTAAGTTCACATATTTTAACATCTAAAACACGTCTTTACAATACATTTGGGTGAATATAAAAGGTCGTAAAAAAAGTTTGAAATACGGGTGATGAATCCGCTAAATATCGTCTTAAGTCATTTCTATTAAACTAATCATACTTTTTATATTTTTAACGTTAAGTTCACATTATTTTACATCTAATACACGTCTTTACAATACATTTGGGTGAATATAAAAGGTCGTAAAAAAATTTTGAAATACAGGTGATGAATCCGCTAAATATCGTCCTAAGTCATTGCTATTAAACTAATCATACTTTTTATATTTTTATCGTTAAGTTCACATAATTTTACATCTAAAACACGTCTTTACAATACATTTGGGTGAATATAAAAGGTCGTAAAGAAATTTTGAAATACAGGTGATGAATCCGCTAAATATCGTCTTAAGTCATTTCTATTAAACTAATCATACTTTTTATATTTTTAACGTTAAGTTCACATTATTTTACATCTAAAACACGTAATTACAATAGATTTGGGTGAATACATAAAATAGAAAAAAAATTTGGGAAAAAATTTGGTAAAAAATGGTGATAATTTCGCTAAATATCGATTAAAGTCATTTGTATTGAACTAATCATACTTTTTATATTTTTATCGTTAAGTTCACATTATTTTACATCTAAAACACGTATTTACAATACATTTGGGTGAATACAAAAAATAGAAAAAAAATTTGGGAAAAAATTGGGTAAAAAATGGTGATAATTCCGCTTAATATCATTTAAAGTCATTTCTATTAAACTAATCATACTTTTTATATTTTTAACGTTAAGTTCACATTATTTTACATCTAAAACACGTCTTTACAATACATTTGGGTGAATATAAAAGGTCGTAAAAAATTTTGAAATACAGGTGATGAATCCGCCAAATATCGTCTTAAGTCATTTCTATTAAACTAATCATACTTTTTATATTTTTAACGTTAAGTTCACATTATTTTACATCTAAAACACGTCTTTACAATACATTTGGGTGAATATAAAAGGTCGTAAAAAAATTTTGAAATACAGGTGATGAATCCGCTAAATATCGTCCTAAGTCATTTCTATTAAACTAATCATACTTTTTATATTTTTAACGTTAAGTTCACATTATTTTACATCTAAAACACGTATTTACAATACATTTGGGTGAATAAAAAAATAGAAAAAAAATTTGGGAAAAAATTGGGTAAAAAATGGTGATAATTCCGCTAAATATCGTTTAAAGTCATTTGTATTGAACTAATCATACTTTTTATATTTTTATCGTTACGTTCACATAATTTTACATCTAAAACACGTCTTTATAATACATTTAGGTGAATATAAAAGGTCGTAAAAAAATTTTGAAATACAGGTGATGAATCCGCTAAATATCGTCCTAAGTCATTTCTATTAAACTAATCATACTTTTTATATTTTTATCGTTAAGTTCACATAATTTTACATCTAAAACACGTCTTTACAATACATTTGGGTGAATATAAAAGGTAGTAAAAAAATTTTGAAATACAGGTGATGAATCCGCTAAATATCGTCTTAAGTCATTTTTATTAAACTAATCATACTTTTTATATTTTTAACGTTAAGTTCACATTATTTTACATCTAAAACACGTGTTTACAATACATTTGGGTGAATACAGAAAAATAAAAAAAAAATTTGGTAATAAATGGTGATAATTTCGATAAATGACGATTAAAGTCATTTGTATTGAACTAATCATACTTTTTATATTTTTATCGTTAAGTTCACATATTTTAACATCTAAAACACGTCTTTACAATACATTTGGGTGAATATAAAAGGTAGTAAAAAATTTTTGAAATACAGGTGATGAATCCGCTAAATATCGTCTTAAGTCATTTTTATTAAACTAATCATACTTTTTATATTTTTAACGTTAAGTTCACATTATTTTACATCTAAAACACGTGTTTACAATACATTTGGGTGAATACAGAAAAATAAAAAAAAAATTTGGTAATAAATGGTGATAATTTCGATAAATGACGATTAAAGTCATTTGTATTGAACTAATCATACTTTTTATATTTTTATCGTTAAGTTCACATATTTTAACATCTAAAACACGTCTTTACAATACATTTGGGTGAATATAAAAGGTCGTAAAAAAAGTTTGAAATACGGGTGATGAATCCGCTAAATATCGTCTTAAGTCATTTCTATTAATCTAATCATACTTTTTATATTTTTAACGTTAAGTTCACATTATTTTACATCTAATACACGTCTTTACAATACATTTGGGTGAATATAAAAGGTCGTAAAAAAAGTTTGAAATACGGGTGATGAATCCGCTAAATATCGTCTTAAGTCATTTCTATTAAACTAATCATACTTTTTATATTTTTATCGTTAAGTTCACATTATTTTACATCTAAAACACGTATTTACAATACATTTGGGTGAATACAAAAAATAGAAAAAAAATTTGGGAAAAAATTGGGTAAAAAATGGTGATAATTCCGCTAAATATCATTTAAAGTCATTTGTATTGAACTAATCATACTTTTTATATTTTTATCGTTAAGTTCACATATTTTAACATCTAAAACACGTCTTTACAATACATTTGGGTGAATATAAAAGGTCGTAAAAAAATTTGGTAAAATATGGTGATAATTTCGCTAAATATCGATTAAAGTCATTTGTATTGAACTAATCATACTTTTTATATTTTTATCGTTAAGTTCACATAATTTTACATCTAAAACACGTCTTTACAATACATTTGGGTGAATATAAAAGGTAGTAAAAAAATTTTGAAATACAGGTGATGAATCCGCTAAATATCGTCTTAAGTCATTTTTATTAAACTAATCATACTTTTTATATTTTTAACGTTAAGTTCACATTATTTTACATCTAAAACACGTGTTTACAATACATTTGGGTGAATACAGAAAAATAAAAAAAAAATTTGGTAATAAATGGTGATAATTTCGATAAATGACGATTAAAGTCATTTGTATTGAACTAATCATACTTTTTATATTTTTATCGTTAAGTTCACATATTTTAACATCTAAAACACGTCTTTACAATACATTTGGGTGAATATAAAAGGTCGTAAAAAAAGTTTGAAATACGGGTGATGAATCCGCTAAATATCGTCTTAAGTCATTTCTATTAAACTAATCATACTTTTTATATTTTTAACGTTAAGTTCACATTATTTTACATCTAATACACGTCTTTACAATACATTTGGGTGAATATAAAAGGTCGTAAAAAAAGTTTGAAATACGGGTGATGAATCCGCTAAATATCGTCTTAAGTCATTTCTATTAAACTAATCATACTTTTTATATTTTTATCGTTAAGTTCACATAATTTTACATCTAAAACACGTCTTTACAATACATTTGGGTGAATATAAAAGGTCGTAAAGAAATTTTGAAATACAGGTGATGAATCCGCTAAATATCGTCTTAAGTCATTTCTATTAAACTAATCATACTTTTTATATTTTTAACGTTAAGTTCACATTATTTTACATCTAAAACACGTAATTACAATAGATTTGGGTGAATACAAAAAATAGAAAAAAAATTTGGGAAAAAATTTGGTAAAAAATGGTGATAATTTCGCTAAATATCGATTAAAGTCATTTGTATTGAACTAATCATACTTTTTATATTTTTATCGTTAAGTTCACATTATTTTACATCTAAAACACGTATTTACAATACATTTGGGTGAATACAAAAAATAGAAAAAAAATTTGGGAAAAAATTGGGTAAAAAATGGTGATAATTCCGCTAAATATCATTTAAAGTCATTTCTATTGAACTAATCATACTTTTTATATTTTTATCGTTAAGTTCACATAATTTTACATCTAAAACACGTCTTTACAATACATTTGGGTGAATATAAAAGGTCGTAAAAAAATTTTGAAATACAGGTGATGAATCCGCTAAATATCGTCTTAAGTCATTTTTATTAAACTAATCATACTTTTTATATTTTTAACGTTAAGTTCACATTATTTTACATCTAAAACACGTGTTTACAATACATTTGGGTGAATACAGAAAAATAAAAAAAAAATTTGGTAATAAATGGTGATAATTTCGATAAATGACGATTAAAGTCATTTGTATTGAACTAATCATACTTTTTATATTTTTATCGTTAAGTTCACATATTTTAACATCTAAAACACGTCTTTACAATACATTTGGGTGAATATAAAAGGTCGTAAAAAAATTTTGAAATACGGGTGATGAATCCGCTAAATATCGTCTTAAGTCATTTCAATTAAACTAATCATACTTTTTATATTTTTAACGTTAAGTTCACATTATTTTACATCTAATACACGTCTTTACAATACATTTGGGTGAATATAAAAGGTCGTAAAAAAATTTTGAAATACAGGTGATGAATCCGCTAAATATCGTCCTAAGTCATTTCTATTAAACTAATCATACTTTTTATATTTTTATCGTTAAGTTCACATATTTTAACATCTAAAACACGTCTTTACAATACATTTGGGTGAATATAAAAGGTCGTAAAAAAATTTTGAAATACAGGTGATGAATCCGCTAAATATCGTCTTAAGTCATTTTTATTAAACTAATCATACTTTTTATATTTTTAACGTTAAGTTCACATTATTTTACATCTAAAACACGTGTTTACAATACATTTGGGTGAATACAGAAAAATAAAAAAAAAATTTGGTAATAAATGGTGATAATTTCGATAAATGACGATTAAAGTCATTTGTATTGAACTAATCATACTTTTTATATTTTTATCGTTAAGTTCACATATTTTAACATCTAAAACACGTCTTTACAATACATTTGGGTGAATATAAAAGGTCGTAAAAAAATTTTGAAATACGGGTGATGAATCCGCTTAATATCGTCTTAAGTCATTTCAATTAAACTAATCATACTTTTTATATTTTTAACGTTAAGTTCACATTATTTTACATCTAATACACGTCTTTACAATACATTTGGGTGAATATAAAAGGTCGTAAAAAAATTTTGAAATACAGGTGATGAATCCGCTAAATATCGTCCTAAGTCATTGCTATTAAACTAATCATACTTTTTATATTTTTATCGTTAAGTTCACATAATTTTACATCTAAAACACGTAATTACAATAGATTTGGGTGAATACAAAAAATAGAAAAAAAATTTGGGAAAAAATTTGGTAAAAAATGGTGATAATTTCGCTAAATATCGATTAAAGTCATTTGTATTGAACTAATCATACTTTTTATATTTTTATCGTTAAGTTCACATTATTTTACATCTAAAACACGTATTTACAATACATTTGGGTGAATACAAAAAATAGAAAAAAAATTTGGGAAAAAATTGGGTAAAAAATGGTGATAATTCCGCTAAATATCATTTAAAGTCATTTCTATTGAACTAATCATACTTTTTATATTTTTATCGTTAAGTTCACATAATTTTACATCTAAAACACGTCTTTACAATACATTTGGGTGAATATAAAAGGTAGTAAAAAAATTTTGAAATACAGGTGATGAATCCGCTAAATATCGTCTTAAGTCATTTTTATTAAACTAATCATACTTTTTATATTTTTAACGTTAAGTTCACATTATTTTACATCTAAAACACGTGTTTACAATACATTTGGGTGAATACAGAAAAATAAAAAAAAAATTTGGTAATAAATGGTGATAATTTCGATAAATGACGATTAAAGTCATTTGTATTGTACTAATCATACTTTTTATATTTTTATCGTTAAGTTCACATATTTTAACATCTAAAACACGTCTTTACAATACATTTGGGTGAATATAAAAGGTCGTAAAAAAAGTTTGAAATACGGGTGATGAATCCGCTAAATATCGTCTTAAGTCATTTCTATTAAACTAATCATACTTTTTATATTTTTAACGTTAAGTTCACATTATTTTACATCTAATACACGTCTTTACAATACATTTGGGTGAATATAAAAGGTCGTAAAAAAAGTTTGAAATACGGGTGATGAATCCGCTAAATATCGTCTTAAGTCATTTCTATTAAACTAATCATACTTTTTATATTTTTAACGTTAAGTTCACATTATTTTACATCTAAAACACGTGTTTACAATAGATTTGGGTGAATACAAAAAATAGAAAAAAAATTTGGTAAAAAATGGTGATAATTTCGCTAAATATCGATTAAAGTCATTTGTATTGAACTAATCATACTTTTTATATTTTTATCGTTAAGTTCACATTATTTTACATCTAAAACACGTATTTACAATACATTTGGGTGAATACAAAAAATAGAAAAAAAATTTGGGAAAAAATTGGGTAAAAAATGGTGATAATTCCGCTAAATATCATTTAAAGTCATTTGTATTGAACTAATCATACTTTTTATATTTTTATCGTTAAGTTCACATATTTTAACATCTAAAACACGTCTTTACAATACATTTGGGTGAATATAAAAGGTCGTAAAAAAATTTGGTAAAATATGGTGATAATTTCGCTAAATATCGATTAAAGTCATTTGTATTGAACTAATCATACTTTTTATATTTTTATCGTTAAGTTCACATAATTTTACATCTAAAACACGTCTTTACAATACATTTGGGTGAATATAAAAGGTAGTAAAAAAATTTTGAAATACAGGTGATGAATCCGCTAAATATCGTCTTAAGTCATTTTTATTAAACTAATCATACTTTTTATATTTTTAACGTTAAGTTCTCATTATTTTACATCTAAAACACGTGTTTACAATACATTTGGGTGAATACAGAAAAATAAAAAAAAAATTTGGTAATAAATGGTGATAATTTCGATAAATGACGATTAAAGTCATTTGTATTGAACTAATCATACTTTTTATATTTTTATCGTTAAGTTCACATATTTTAACATCTAAAACACGTCATTACAATACATTTGGGTGAATATAAAAGGTCGTAAAAAAAGTTTGAAATACGGGTGATGAATCCGCTAAATATCGTCTTAAGTCATTTCTATTAAACTAATCATACTTTTTATATTTTTAACGTTAAGTTCACATTATTTTACATCTAATACACGTCTTTACAATACATTTGGGTGAATATAAAAGGTCGTAAAAAAAGTTTGAAATACGGGTGATGAATCCGCTAAATATCGTCTTAAGTCATTTCTATTAAACTAATCATACTTTTTATATTTTTATCGTTAAGTTCACATAATTTTACATCTAAAACACGTCTTTACAATACATTTGGGTGAATATAAAAGGTCGTAAAGAAATTTTGAAATACAGGTGATGAATCCGCTAAATATCGTCTTAAGTCATTTCTATTAAACTAATCATACTTTTTATATTTTTAACGTTAAGTTCACATTATTTTACATCTAAAACACGTAATTACAATAGATTTGGGTGAATACAAAAAATAGAAAAAAAATTTGGGAAAAAATTTGGTAAAAAATGGTGATAATTTCGCTAAATATCGATTAAAGTCATTTGTATTGAACTAATCATACTTTTTATATTTTTATCGTTAAGTTCACATTATTTTACATCTAAAACACGTATTTACAATACATTTGGGTGAATACAAAAAATAGAAAAAAAATTTGGGAAAAAATTGGGTAAAAAATGGTGATAATTCCGCTAAATATCATTTAAAGTCATTTCTATTGAACTAATCATACTTTTTATATTTTTATCGTTAAGTTCACATAATTTTACATCTAAAACACGTCTTTACAATACATTTGGGTGAATATAAAAGGTCGTAAAAAAATTTTGAAATACAGGTGATGAATCCGCTAAATATTGTCTTAAGTCATTTTTATTAAACTAATCATACTTTTTATATTTTTAACGTTAAGTTCACATTATTTTACATCTAAAACACGTGTTTACAATACATTTGGGTGAATACAGAAAAATAAAAAAAAAATTTGGTAATAAATGGTGATAATTTCGATAAATGACGATTAAAGTCATTTGTATTGAACTAATCATACTTTTTATATTTTTATCGTTAAGTTCACATATTTTAACATCTAAAACACGTCTTTACAATACATTTGGGTGAATATAAAAGGTCGTAAAAAAATTTTGAAATACGGGTGATGAATCCGCTAAATATCGTCTTAAGTCATTTCAATTAAACTAATCATACTTTTTATATTTTTAACGTTAAGTTCACATTATTTTACATCTAATACACGTCTTTACAATACATTTGGGTGAATATAAAAGGTCGTAAAAAAATTTTGAAATACAGGTGATGAATCCGCTAAATATCGTCCTAAGTCATTTCTATTAAACTAATCATACTTTTTATATTTTTATCGTTAAGTTCACATATTTTAACATCTAAAACACGTCTTTACAATACATTTGGGTGAATATAAAAGGTCGTAAAAAAATTTTGAAATACAGGTGATGAATCCGCTAAATATCGTCTTAAGTCATTTTTATTAAACTAATCATACTTTTTATATTTTTAACGTTAAGTTCACATTATTTTACATCTAAAACACGTGTTTACAATACATTTGGGTGAATACAGAAAAAAAAAAAAAAAATTTGGTAATAAATGGTGATAATTTCGATAAATGACGATTAAAGTCATTTGTATTGAACTAATCATACTTTTTATATTTTTATCGTTAAGTTCACATATTTTAACATCTAAAACACGTCTTTACAATACATTTGGGTGAATATAAAAGGTCGTAAAAAAATTTTGAAATACGGGTGATGAATCCGCTAAATATCGTCTTAAGTCATTTCAATTAAACTAATCATACTTTTTATATTTTTAACGTTAAGTTCACATTATTTTACATCTAATACACGTCTTTACAATACATTTGGGTGAATATAAAAGGTCGTAAAAAAATTTTGAAATACAGGTGATGAATCCGCTAAATATCGTCCTAAGTCATTGCTATTAAACTAATCATACTTTTTATATTTTTATCGTTAAGTTCACATAATTTTACATCTAAAACACGTAATTACAATAGATTTGGGTGAATACAAAAAATAGAAAAAAAATTTGGGAAAAAATTTGGTAAAAAATGGTGATAATTTCGCTAAATATCGATTAAAGTCATTTGTATTGAACTAATCATACTTTTTATATTTTTATCGTTAAGTTCACATTATTTTACATCTAAAACACGTATTTACAATACATTTGGGTGAATACAAAAAATAGAAAAAAAATTTGGGAAAAAATTGGGTAAAAAATGGTGATAATTCCGCTAAATATCATTTAAAGTCATTTCTATTGAACTAATCATACTTTTTATATTTTTATCGTTAAGTTCACATAATTTTACATCTAAAACACGTCTTTACAATACATTTGGGTGAATATAAAAGGTAGTAAAAAAATTTTGAAATACAGGTGATGAATCCGCTAAATATCGTCTTAAGTCATTTTTATTAAACTAATCATACTTTTTATATTTTTAACGTTAAGTTCACATTATTTTACATCTAAAACACGTGTTTACAATAGATTTGGGTGAATACAAAAAATAGAAAAAAAATTTGGGAAAAAATTTGGTAAAAAATGGTGATAATTTCGCTAAATATCGATTAAAGTCATTTGTATTGAACTAATCATACTTTTTATATTTTTATCGTTAAGTTCACATTATTTTACATCTAAAACACGTATTTACAATACATTTGGGTGAATACATAATATAGAAAAAAAATTTGGGAAAAAATTGGGTAAAAAATGGTGATAATTCCGCTAAATATCATTTAAAGTCATTTGTATTGAACTAATCATACTTTTTATATTTTTATCGTTAAGTGCACATATTTTAACATCTAAAACACGTCTTTACAATACATTTGGGTGAATATAAAAGGTCGTAAAAAATTTGGTAAAAAATGGTGATAATTTCGCTAAATATAGATTAAAGTCATTTGTATTGAACTAATCATACTTTTTATATTTTTATCGTTAAGTTCACATAATTTTACATCTAAAACACGTCTATACAATACATTTGGGTGAATATAAAAGGTCGTAAAAAAATTTTGAAATACGGGTGATGAATCCGCTAAATATCGTCTTAAGTCATTTCTATTAAACTAATCATACTTTTAATATTTTTAACGTTAAGTTCACATTATTTTACATCTAAAACACGTCTTTACAATACATTTGGGTGAATATAAAAGGTCGTAAAGAAATTTTGAAATACAGGTGATGAATCCGCTAAATATCGTCTTAAGTCATTTCTATTAAACTAATCATACTTTTTATATTTTTAACGTTAAGTTCACATTATTTTACATCTAAAACACGTGTTTACAATAGATTTGGGTGAATACAAAAAATAGAAAAAAAATTTGGGAAAAAATTTGGTAAAAAATGGTGATAATTCCGCTAAATATCATTTAAAGTCATTTGTATTGAACTAATCATACTTTTTATATTTTTATCGTTATGCTCGCATAATTTTACATCTAAAACACGTCTTTACAATACATTTGGGTGAATATAAAAGGTCGTAAAAAAATTTTGAATTACGGGTGATGAATCCGCTAAATATCGTCTTAAGTCATTTTTATTAAACTAATCATACTTTTTATATTTTTATCGTTAAGTTCACATATTTTAACATCTAAAACACGTCTTTACAATACATTTGGGTGAATATAAAAGGTCGTAAAAAAAGTTTGAAATACGGGTGATGAATCCGCTAAATATCGTCTTAAGTCATTTCTATTAAACTAATCATACTTTTTATATTTTTAACGTTAAGTTCACATTATTTTACATCTAATACACGTCTTTACAATACATTTGGGTGAATATAAAAGGTCGTAAAAAAATTTTGAAATACAGGTGATGAATCCGCTAAATATCGTCCTAAGTCATTGCTATTAAACTAATCATACTTTTTATATTTTTATCGTTAAGTTCACATAATTTTACATCTAAATCACGTCTTTACAATACATTTGGGTGAATATAAAAGGTCGTAAAGAAATTTTGAAATACAGGTGATGAATCCGCTAAATATCGTCTTAAGTCATTTCTATTAAACTAATCATACTTTTTATATTTTTAACGTTAAGTTCACATTATTTTACATCTAAAACACGTAATTACAATAGATTTGGGTGAATACAAAAAATAGAAAAAAAATTTGGGAAAAAATTTGGTAAAAAATGGTGATAATTTCGCTAAATATCGATTAAAGTCATTTGTATTGAACTAATCATACTTTTTATATTTTTATCGTTAAGTTCACATTATTTTACATCTAAAACACGTATTTACAATACATTTGGGTGAATACAAAAAATAGAAAAAAAATTTGGGAAAAAATTGGGTAAAAAATGGTGATAATTCCGCTAAATATCATTTAAAGTCATTTCTATTGAACTAATCATACTTTTTATATTTTTATCGTTAAGTTCACATAATTTTACATCTAAAACACGTCCTTACAATACATTTGGGTGAATATAAAAGGTAGTAAAAAAATTTTGAAATACAGGTGATGAATCCGCTAAATATCGTCTTAAGTCATTTTTATTAAACTAATCATACTTTTTATATTTTTAACGTTAAGTTCACATTATTTTACATCTAAAACACGTGTTTACAATACATTTGGGTGAATACAGAAAAATAAAAAAAAAATTTGGTAATAAATGGTGATAATTTCGATAAATGACGATTAAAGTCATTTGTATTGAACTAATCATACTTTTTATATTTTTATCGTTAAGTTCACATATTTTAACATCTAAAACACGTCTTTACAATACATTTGGGTGAATATAAAAGGTCGTAAAAAAAGTTTGAAATACGGGTGATGAATCCGCTAAATATCGTCTTAAGTCATTTCTATTAAACTAATCATACTTTTTATATTTTTAACGTTAAGTTCACATTATTTTACATCTAATACACGTCTTTACAATACATTTGGGTGAATATAAAAGGTCGTAAAAAAATTTTGAAATACAGGTGATGAATCCGCTAAATATCGTCCTAAGTCATTGCTATTAAACTAATCATACTTTTTATATTTTTATCGTTAAGTTCACATAATTTTACATCTAAAACACGTCTTTACAATACATTTGGGTGAATATAAAAGGTCGTAAAGAAATTTTGAAATACAGGTGATGAATCCGCTAAATATCGTCTTAAGTCATTTCTATTAAACTAATCATACTTTTTATATTTTTAACGTTAAGTTCACATTATTTTACATCTAAAACACGTAATTACAATAGATTTGGGTGAATACAAAAAATAGAAAAAAAATTTGGGAAAAAATTTGGTAAAAAATGGTGATAATTTCGCTAAATATCGATTAAAGTCATTTGTATTGAACTAATCATACTTTTTATATTTTTATCGTTAAGTTCACATTATTTTACATCTAAAACACGTATTTACAATACATTTGGGTGAATACAGAAAAATAAAAAAAAAATTTGGTAATAAATGGTGATAATTCCGCTAAATATCATTTAAAGTCATTTCTATTGAACTAATCATACTTTTTATATTTTTATCGTTAAGTTCACATAATTTTACATCTAAAACACGTCTTTACAATACATTTGGGTGAATATAAAAGGTCGTAAAAAAATTTTGAAATACAGTTGATGAATCCGCTAAATATCGTCTTAAGTCATTTTTATTAAACTAATCATACTTTTTATATTTTTAACGTTAAGTTCACATTATTTTACATCTAAAACACGTGTTTACAATACATTTGGGTGAATACAGAAAAATAAAAAAAAAATTTGGTAATAAATGGTGATAATTTCGATAAATGACGATTAAAGTCATTTGTATTGAACTAATCATACTTTTTATATTTTTATCGTTAAGTTCACATATTTTAACATCTAAAACACGTCTTTACAATACATTTGGGTGAATATAAAAGGTCGTAAAAAAAGTTTGAAATACGGGTGATGAATCCGCTAAATATCGTCTTAAGTCATTTCTATTAAACTAATCATACTTTTTATATTTTTAACGTTAAGTTCACATTATTTTACATCTAATACACGTCTTTACAATACATTTGGGTGAATATAAAAGGTCGTAAAAAAATTTTGAAATACAGGTGATGAATCCGCTAAATATCGTCCTAAGTCATTGCTATTAAACTAATCATACTTTTTATATTTTTAACGTTAAGTTCACATTATTTTACATCTAAAACACGTGTTTACAATAGATTTGGGTGAATACAAAAAATAGAAAAAAAATTTGGGAAAAAATTTGGTAAAAAATGGTGATAATTTCGCTAAATATCGATTAAAGTCATTTGTATTGAACTAATCATACTTTTTATATTTTTATCGTTAAGTTCACATTATTTTACATCTAAAACACGTATTTACAATACATTTGGGTGAATACATAATATAGAAAAAAAATTTGGGAAAAAATTGGGTAAAAAATGGTGATAATTCCGCTAAATATCATTTAAAGTCATTTGTATTGAACTAATCATACTTTTTATATTTTTATCGTTATGCTCGCATAATTTTACATCTAAAACACGTCTTTACAATACATTTGGGTGAATATAAAAGGTCGTAAAAAAATTTTGAATTACGGGTGATGAATCCGCTAAATATCGTCTTAAGTCATTTCAATTAAACTAATCATACTTTTTATATTTTTAACGTTAAGTTCACATTATTTTACATCTAAAACACGTATTTACAATACATTTGGGTGAATACAAAAAATAGAAAAAAAATTTAGGAAAAAATTGGGTAAAAAATGGTGATAATTCCGCTAAATATCATTTAAAGTCATTTCTATTGAACTAATCATACTTTTTATATTTTTATCGTTAAGTTCACATAATTTTACATCTAAAACACGTCCTTACAATACATTTGGGTGAATATAAAAGGTAGTAAAAAAATTTTGAAATACAGGTGATGAATCCGCTAAATATCGTCTTAAGTCATTTTTATTAAACTAATCATACTTTTTATATTTTTAACGTTAAGTTCACATTATTTTACATCTAAAACACGTGTTTACAATACATTTGGGTGAATACAGAAAAATAAAAAAAAAATTTGGTAATAAATGGTGATAATTTCGATAAATGACGATTAAAGTCATTTGTATTGAACTAATCATACTTTTTATATTTTTATCGTTAAGTTCACATATTTTAACATCTAAAACACGTCTTTACAATACATTTGGGTGAATATAAAAGGTCGTAAAAAAAGTTTGAAATACGGGTGATGAATCCGCTAAATATCGTCTTAAGTCATTTCTATTAAACTAATCATACTTTTTATATTTTTAACGTTAAGTTCACATTATTTTACATCTAATACACGTCTTTACAATACATTTGGGTGAATATAAAAGGTCGTAAAAAAATTTTGAAATACAGGTGATGAATCCGCTAAATATCGTCCTAAGTCATTGCTATTAAACTAATCATACTTTTTATATTTTTATCGTTAAGTTCACATAATTTTACATCTAAAACACGTCTTTACAATACATTTGGGTGAATATAAAAGGTCGTAAAGAAATTTTGAAATACAGGTGATGAATCCGCTAAATATCGTCTTAAGTCATTTCTATTAAACTAATCATACTTTTTATATTTTTAACGTTAAGTTCACATTATTTTACATCTAAAACACGTAATTACAATAGATTTGGGTGAATACAAAAAATAGAAAAAAAATTTGGGAAAAAATTTGGTAAAAAATGGTGATAATTTCGCTAAATATCGATTAAAGTCATTTGTATTGAACTAATCATACTTTTTATATTTTTATCGTTAAGTTCACATTATTTTACATCTAAAACACGTATTTACAATACATTTGGGTGAATACAGAAAAATAAAAAAAAAATTTGGTAATAAATGGTGATAATTCCGCTAAATATCATTTAAAGTCATTTCTATTGAACTAATCATACTTTTTATATTTTTATCGTTAAGTTCACATAATTTTACATCTAAAACACGTCTTTACAATACATTTGGGTGAATATAAAAGGTCGTAAAAAAATTTTGAAATACAGGTGATGAATCCGCTAAATATCGTCTTAAGTCATTTTTATTAAACTAATCATACTTTTTATATTTTTAACGTTAAGTTCACATTATTTTACATCTAAAACACGTGTTTACAATACATTTGGGTGAATACAGAAAAATAAAAAAAAAATTTGGTAATAAATGGTGATAATTTCGATAAATGACGATTAAAGTCATTTGTATTGAACTAATCATACTTTTTATATTTTTATCGTTAAGTTCACATATTTTAACATCTAAAACACGTCTTTACAATACATTTGGGTGAATATAAAAGGTCGTAAAAAAAGTTTGAAATACGGGTGATGAATCCGCTAAATATCGTCTTAAGTCATTTCTATTAAACTAATCATACTTTTTATATTTTTAACGTTAAGTTCACATTATTTTACATCTAATACACGTCTTTACAATACATTTGGGTGAATATAAAAGGTCGTAAAAAAATTTTGAAATACAGGTGATGAATCCGCTAAATATCGTCCTAAGTCATTGCTATTAAACTAATCATACTTTTTATATTTTTAACGTTAAGTTCACATTATTTTACATCTAAAACACGTGTTTACAATAGATTTGGGTGAATACAAAAAATAGAAAAAAAATTTGGGAAAAAATTTGGTAAAAAATGGTGATAATTTCGCTAAATATCGATTAAAGTCATTTGTATTGAACTAATCATACTTTTTATATTTTTATCGTTAAGTTCACATTATTTTACATCTAAAACACGTATTTACAATACATTTGGGTGAATACATAATATAGAAAAAAAATTTGGGAAAAAATTGGGTAAAAAATGGTGATAATTCCGCTAAATATCATTTAAAGTCATTTGTATTGAACTAATCATACTTTTTATATTTTTATCGTTAAGTGCACATATTTTAACATCTAAAACACGTCTTTACAATACATTTGGGTGAATATAAAAGGTCGTAAAAAATTTGGTAAAAAATGGTGATAATTTCGCTAAATATAGATTAAAGTCATTTGTATTGAACTAATCATACTTTTTATATTTTTATCGTTAAGTTCACATAATTTTACATCTAAAACACGTCTATACAATACATTTGGGTGAATATAAAAGGTCGTAAAAAAATTTTGAAATACGGGTGATGAATCCGCTAAATATCGTCTTAAGTCATTTCTATTAAACTAATCATACTTTTAATATTTTTAACGTTAAGTTCACATTATTTTACATCTAAAACACGTCTTTACAATACATTTGGGTGAATATAAAAGGTCGTAAAGAAATTTTGAAATACAGGTGATGAATCCGCTAAATATCGTCTTAAGTCATTTCTATTAAACTAATCATACTTTTTATATTTTTAACGTTAAGTTCACATTATTTTACATCTAAAACACGTGTTTACAATAGATTTGGGTGA
Source organism: Diuraphis noxia (assembly GCF_037042655.1). Classification (NCBI taxonomy): domain Eukaryota; kingdom Metazoa; phylum Arthropoda; class Insecta; order Hemiptera; family Aphididae; genus Diuraphis; species Diuraphis noxia. The sequence continues at coordinate 109,845,730 of NW_028301711.1, forward strand.
ATACAAAAAATAGAAAAAAAATTTGGGAAAAAATTTGGTAAAAAATGGTGATAATTCCGCTAAATATCATTTAAAGTCATTTGTATTGAACTAATCATACTTTTTATATTTTTATCGTTATGCTCGCATAATTTTACATCTAAAACACGTCTTTACAATACATTTGGGTGAATATAAAAGGTCGTAAAAAAATTTTGAATTACGGGTGATGAATCCGCTAAATATCGTCTTAAGTCATTTTTATTAAACTAATCATACTTTTTATATTTTTAACGTTAAGTTCACATTATTTTACATCTAAAACACGTGTTTACAATACATTTGGGTGAATATAAAAAATAGAAAAAAAATTTGGGAAAAAATTGGGTAAAAAATGGTGATAATTCCGCTAAATATCGTTTAAAGTCATTTGTATTGAACTAATCATACTTTTTATATTTTTATCGTTAAGTTCACATTATTTTAGATCTAAAACACGTATTTACAATACATTTGGGTGAATACAAAAAATAGAAAAAAAATTTGGGAAAAAATTGGGTAAAAAATAGTGATAATTCCGCTAAATATCGTTTAAAGTCATTTGTATTGAACTAATCATACTTTTTATATTTTTATCGTTAAGTTCACATAATTTTACATCTAAAACATGTCTTTACAATACATTTGGGTGAATATAAAAAATAGAAAAAAAATTTGGGAAAAAATTGGGTAAAAAATGTTGATAATTCCGCTAAATATCGTCCTAAGTCATTTCTATGAAACTAATCATACTTTTTATATTTTTATCGTTAAGTTCACATAATTTTACATCTAAAACACGTCTTTACAATATATTTGGGATAATATAAAAGGTCGTAAAGAAATTTTGAAATACAGGTGATGAATCCGCTAAATATCGTCTTAAGTCATTTCTATTAAACTAATCATACTTTTTATATTTTTAACGTTAAGTTCACATTATTTTACATCTAAAACACGTGTTTACAATAGATTTGGGTGAATACAAAAAATAGAAAAAAAATTTGGTAAAAAATGGTGATAATTTCGCTAAATATCGATTAAAGTCATTTGTATTGAACTAATCATACTTTTTATATTTTTATCGTTATGTTCACATTATTTTACTTCTAAAACACGTATTTACAATACATTTGGGTGAATACAAAAAATAGAAAAAAAATTTGGGAAAAAATTGGGTAAAAAATGGTGATAATTCCGCTAAATATCATTTAAAGTCATTTGTATTGAACTAATCATACTTTTTATATTTTTATCGTTAAGTGCACATATTTTAACATCTAAAACACGTCTTTACAATACATTTGGGTGAATATAAAAGGTCGTAAAAAATTTGGTAAAAAATGGTGATAATTTCGCTAAATATAGATTAAAGTCATTTGTATTGAACTAATCATACTTTTTATATTTTTATCGTTAAGTTCACATAATTTTACATCTAAAACACGTCTATACAATACATTTGGGTGAATATAAAAGGTCGTAAAAAAATTTTGAAATACGGGTGATGAATCCGCTAAATATCGTCTTAAGTCATTTCTATTAAACTAATCATACTTTTAATATTTTTAACGTTAAGTTCACATTATTTTACATCTAAAACACGTCTTTACAATACATTTGGGTGAATATAAAAGGTCGTAAAGAAATTTTGAAATACAGGTGATGAATCCGCTAAATATCGTCTTAAGTCATTTCTATTAAACTAATCATACTTTTTATATTTTTAACGTTAAGTTCACATTATTTTACATCTAAAACACGTGTTTACAATAGATTTGGGTGAATACAAAAAATAGAAAAAAAATTTGGGAAAAAATTTGGTAAAAAATGGTGATAATTCCGCTAAATATCATTTAAAGTCATTTGTATTGAACTAATCATACTTTTTATATTTTTATCGTTATGCTCGCATAATTTTACATCTAAAACACGTCTTTACAATACATTTGGGTGAATATAAAAGGTCGTAAAAAAATTTTGAATTACGGGTGATGAATCCGCTAAATATCGTCTTAAGTCATTTTTATTAAACTAATCATACTTTTTATATTTTTAACGTTAAGTTCACATTATTTTACATCTAAAACACGTGTTTACAATACATTTGGGTGAATATAAAAAATAGAAAAAAAATTTGGGAAAAAATTGGGTAAAAAATGGTGATAATTCCGCTAAATATCGTTTAAAGTCATTTGTATTGAACTAATCATACTTTTTATATTTTTATCGTTAAGTTCACATTATTTTAGATCTAAAACACGTATTTACAATACATTTGGGTGAATACAAAAAATAGAAAAAAAATTTGGGAAAAAATTGGGTAAAAAATAGTGATAATTCCGCTAAATATCGTTTAAAGTCATTTGTATTGAACTAATCATACTTTTTATATTTTTATCGTTAAGTTCACATAATTTTACATCTAAAACATGTCTTTACAATACATTTGGGTGAATATAAAAAATAGAAAAAAAATTTGGGAAAAAATTGGGTAAAAAATGTTGATAATTCCGCTAAATATCGTCCTAAGTCATTTCTATGAAACTAATCATACTTTTTATATTTTTATCGTTAAGTTCACATAATTTTACATCTAAAACACGTCTTTACAATATATTTGGGATAATATAAAAGGTCGTAAAGAAATTTTGAAATACAGGTGATGAATCCGCTAAATATCGTCTTAAGTCATTTCTATTAAACTAATCATACTTTTTATATTTTTAACGTTAAGTTCACATTATTTTACATCTAAAACACGTGTATACAATAGATTTGGGTGAATACAAAAAATAGAAAAAAAATTTGGTAAAAAATGGTGATAATTTCGCTAAATATCGATTAAAGTCATTTGTATTGAACTAATCATACTTTTTATATTTTTATCGTTATGTTCACATTATTTTACTTCTAAAACACGTATTTACAATACATTTGGGTGAATACAAAAAATAGAAAAAAAATTTGGGAAAAAATTGGGTAAAAAATGGTGATAATTCCGCTAAATATCATTTAAAGTCATTTGTATTGAACTAATCATACTTTTTATATTTTTATCGTTAAGTTCACATATTTTAACATCTAAAACACGTCTTTACAATACATTTGGGTGAATATAAAAGGTCGTAAAAAATTTGGTAAAAAATGGTGATAATTTCGCTAAATATAGATTAAAGTCATTTGTATTGAACTAATCATACTTTTTATATTTTTATCGTTAAGTTCACATAATTTTACATCTAAAACACGTCTATACAATACATTTGGGTGAATATAAAAGGTAGTAAAAAAATTTTGAAATACAGGTGATGAATCCACTAAATATCGTCTTAAGTCATTTTTATTAAACTAATCATACTTTTTATATTTTTAACGTTAAGTTCACATTATTTTACATCTAAAACACGTCTTTACAATACATTTGGGTGAATATAAAAGGTCGTAAAAAAATTTTGAAATACGGGTGATGAATCCGCTAAATATCGTCTTAAGTCATTTCTATTAAACTAATCATACTTTTAATATTTTTAACGTTAAGTTCACATTATTTTACATCTAAAACACGTCTTTACAATACATTTGGGTGAATATAAAAGGTCGTAAAAAAATTTGGTAAAATATGGTGATAATTTCGCTAAATATCGATTAAAGTCATTTGTATTGAACTAATCATACTTTTTATATTTTTATCGTTAAGTTCACATAATTTTACATCTAAAACACGTCTTTACAATACATTTGGGTGAATATAAAAGGTCGTAAAGAAATTTTGAAATACAGGTGATGAATCCGCTAAATATCGTCTTAAGTCATTTCTATTAAACTAATCATACTTTTTATATTTTTAACGTTAAGTTCACATTATTTTACATCTAAAACACGTGTTTACAATAGATTTGGGTGAATACAAAAAATAGAAAAAAAATTTGGGAAAAAATTTGGTAAAAAATGGTGATAATTCCGCTAAATATCATTTAAAGTCATTTGTATTGAACTAATCATACTTTTTATATTTTTATCGTTATGCTCGCATAATTTTACATCTAAAACACGTCTTTACAATACATTTGGGTGAATATAAAAGGTCGTAAAAAAATTTTGAATTACGGGTGATGAATCCGCTAAATATCGTCTTAAGTCATTTTTATTAAACTAATCATACTTTTTATATTTTTAACGTTAAGTTCACATTATTTTACATCTAAAACACGTGTTTACAATACATTTGGGTGAATATAAAAAATAGAAAAAAAATTTGGGTAAAAAATGGTGATAATTCCGCTAAATATCGTTTAAAGTCATTTGTATTGAACTAATCATACTTTTTATATTTTTATCGTTAAGTTCACATTATTTTAGATCTAAAACTCGTATTTACAATACATTTGGGTGAATACAAAAAATAGAAAAAAAATTTGGGAAAAAATTGGGTAAAAAATAGTGATAATTCCGCTAAATATCGTTTAAAGTCATTTGTATTGAACTAATCATACTTTTTATATTTTTATCGTTAAGTTCACATAATTTTACATCTAAAACATGTCTTTACAATACATTTGGGTGAATATAAAAAATAGAAAAAAAATTTGGGAAAAAATTGGGTAAAAAATGTTGATAATTCCGCTAAATATCGTCCTAAGTCATTTCTATGAAACTAATCATACTTTTTATATTTTTATCGTTAAGTTCACATAATTTTACATCTAAAACACGTCTTTACAATATATTTGGGATAATATAAAAGGTCGTAAAGAAATTTTGAAATACAGGTGATGAATCCGCTAAATATCGTCTTAAGTCATTTCTATTAAACTAATCATACTTTTTATATTTTTAACGTTAAGTTCACATTATTTTACATCTAAAACACGTGTTTACAATAGATTTGGGTGAATACAAAAAATAGAAAAAAAATTTGGTAAAAAATGGTGATAATTTCGCTAAATATCGATTAAAGTCATTTGTATTGAACTAATCATACTTTTTATATTTTTATCGTTAAGTTCACATTATTTTACTTCTAAAACACGTATTTACAATACATTTGGGTGAATACAAAAAATAGAAAAAAAATTTGGGAAAAAATTGGGTAAAAAATGGTGATAATTCCGCTAAATATCATTTAAAGTCATTTGTATTGAACTAATCATACTTTTTATATTTTTATCGTTAAGTTCACATATTTTAACATCTAAAACACGTCTTTACAATACATTTGGGTGAATATAAAAGGTCGTAAAAAATTTGGTAAAAAATGGTGATAATTTCGCTAAATATAGATTAAAGTCATTTGTATTGAACTAATCATACTTTTTATATTTTTATCGTTAAGTTCACATAATTTTACATCTAAAACACGTCTATACAATACATTTGGGTGAATATAAAAGGTAGTAAAAAAATTTTGAAATACAGGTGATGAATCCACTAAATATCGTCTTAAGTCATTTTTATTAAACTAATCATACTTTTTATATTTTTAACGTTAAGTTCACATTATTTTACATCTAAAACACGTGTTTACAATACATTTGGGTGAATACAGAAAAATAAAAAAAAAATTTGGTAATAAATGGTGATAATTTCGATAAATGACGATTAAAGTCATTTGTATTGAACTAATCATACTTTTTATATTTTTATCGTTAAGTTCACATATTTTAACATCTAAAACACGTATTTACAATACATTTGGGTGAATATAAAAGGTCGTAAAGAAATTTTGAAATACAGGTGATGAATCCGCTAAATATCGTCTTAAGTCATTTCTATTAAACTAATCATACTTTTTATATTTTTAACGTTAAGTTCACATTATTTTACATCTAAAACACGTGTTTACAATAGATTTGGGTGAATACAAAAAATAGAAAAAAAATTTGGGAAAAAATTTGGTAAAAAATGGTGATAATTTCGCTAAATATCGATTAAAGTCATTTGTATTGAACTAATCATACTTTTTATATTTTTATCGTTAAGTTCACATTATTTTACATCTAAAACACGTATTTACAATACATTTGGGTGAATACAAAAAATAGAAAAAAAATTAGGGAAAAAATTGGGTAAAAAATGGTGATAATTCCGCTAAATATCATTTAAAGTCATTTCTATTGAACTAATCATACTTTTTATATTTTTATCGTTATGTTCACATATTTTAACATCTAAAACACGTCTTTACAATACATTTGGGTGAATATAAAAGGTCGTAAAAAAATTTTGAAATACGGGTGATGAATCCGCTAAATATCGTCTTAAGTCATTTCTATGAAACTAATCATACTTTTTATATTTTTATCGTTAAGTTCACATAATTTTACATCTAAAACACGTCTTTACAATATATTTGGGATAATATAAAAGGTCGTAAAGAAATTTTGAAATACAGGTGATGAATCCGCTAAATATCGTCTTAAGTCATTTCTATTAAACTAATCATACTTTTTATATTTTTAACGTTAAGTTCACATTATTTTACATCTAAAACACGTGTTTACAATAGATTTGGGTGAATACAAAAAATAGAAAAAAAATTTGGTAAAAAATGGTGATAATTTCGCTAAATATCGATTAAAGTCATTTGTATTGAACTAATCATACTTTTTATATTTTTATCGTTAAGTTCACATTATTTTACTTCTAAAACACGTATTTACAATACATTTGGGTGAATACAAAAAATAGAAAAAAAATTTGGGAAAAAATTGGGTAAAAAATGGTGATAATTCCGCTAAATATCATTTAAAGTCATTTGTATTGAACTAATCATACTTTTTATATTTTTATCGTTAAGTTCACATATTTTAACATCTAAAACACGTCTTTACAATACATTTGGGTGAATATAAAAGGTCGTAAAAAATTTGGTAAAAAATGGTGATAATTTCGCTAAATATAGATTAAAGTCATTTGTATTGAACTAATCATACTTTTTATATTTTTATCGTTAAGTTCACATAATTTTACATCTAAAACACGTCTATACAATACATTTGGGTGAATATAAAAGGTAGTAAAAAAATTTTGAAATACAGGTGATGAATCCACTAAATATCGTCTTAAGTCATTTTTATTAAACTAATCATACTTTTTATATTTTTAACGTTAAGTTCACATTATTTTACATCTAAAACACGTGTTTACAATACATTTGGGTGAATACAGAAAAATAAAAAAAAAATTTGGTAATAAATGGTGATAATTTCGATAAATGACGATTAAAGTCATTTGTATTGAACTAATCATACTTTTTATATTTTTATCGTTAAGTTCACATATTTTAACATCTAAAACACGTATTTACAATACATTTGGGTGAATATAAAAGGTCGTAAAGAAATTTTGAAATACAGGTGATGAATCCGCTAAATATCGTCTTAAGTCATTTCTATTAAACTAATCATACTTTTTATATTTTTAACGTTAAGTTCACATTATTTTAAATCTAAAACACGTGTTTACAATAGATTTGGGTGAATACAAAAAATAGAAAAAAAATTTGGGAAAAAATTTGGTAAAAAATGTTGATAATTTCGCTAAATATCGATTAAAGTCATTTGTATTGAACTAATCATACTTTTTATATTTTTATCGTTAAGTTCACATTATTTTACATCTAAAACACGTATTTACAATACATTTGGGTGAATACAAAAAATAGAAAAAAAATTTGGGAAAAAATTGGGTAAAAAATGGTGATAATTCCGCTAAATATCATTTAAAGTCATTTCTATTGAACTAATCATACTTTTTATATTTTTATCGTTATGTTCACATATTTTAACATCTAAAACACGTCTTTACAATACATTTGGGTGAATATAAAAGGTCGTAAAAAAATTTTGAAATACGGGTGATGAATCCGCTAAATATCGTCTTAAGTCATTTCTATTAAACTAATCATACTTTTTATATTTTTAACGTTAAGTTCACATTATTTTACATCTAAAACACGTCTTTACAATACATTTGGGTGAATATAAAAGGTCGTAAAGAAATTTTGAAATACAGGTGATGAATCCGCTAAATATCGTCTTAAGTCATTTCTATTAAACTAATCATACTTTTTATATTTTTAACGTTAAGTTCACATTATTTTACATCTAAAACACGTGTTTACAATAGATTTGGGTGAATACAAAAAATAGAAAAAAAATTTGGGAAAAAATTTGGTAAAAAATGTTGATAATTTCGCTAAATATCGATTAAAGTCATTTGTATTGAACTAATCATACTTTTTATATTTTTATCGTTAAGTTCACATTATTTTACATCTAAAACACGTATTTACAATACATTTGGGTGAATACAAAAAATAGAAAAAAAATTTGGGAAAAAATTGGGTAAAAAATGGTGATAATTCCGCTAAATATCATTTAAAGTCATTTCTATTGAACTAATCATACTTTTTATATTTTTATCGTTATGTTCACATATTTTAACATCTAAAACACGTCTTTACAATACATTTGGGTGAATATAAAAGGTAGTAAAAAAATTTTGAAATACAGGTGATGAATCCACTAAATATCGTCTTAAGTCATTTTTATTAAACTAATCATACTTTTTATATTTTTAACGTTAAGTTCACATTATTTTACATCTAAAACACGTGTTTACAATACATTTGGGTGAATACAGAAAAATAAAAAAAAAATTTGGTAATAAATGGTGATAATTTCGATAAATGACGATTAAAGTCATTTGTATTGAACTAATCATACTTTTTATATTTTTATCGTTAAGTTCACATATTTTAACATCTAAAACACGTCTTTACAATACATTTGGGTGAATATAAAAGGTCGTAAAAAATTTGGTAAAAAATGGTGATAATTTCGCTAAATATAGATTAAAGTCATTTGTATTGAACTAATCATACTTTTTATATTTTTATCGTTAAGTTCACATAATTTTACATCTAAAACACGTCTATACAATACATTTGGGTGAATATAAAAGGTAGTAAAAAAATTTTGAAATACAGGTGATGAATCCACTAAATATCGTCTTAAGTCATTTTTATTAAACTAATCATACTTTTTATATTTTTAACGTTAAGTTCACATTATTTTACATCTAAAACACGTGTTTACAATACATTTGGGTGAATACAGAAAAATAAAAAAAAAATTTGGTAATAAATGGTGATAATTTCGATAAATGACGATTAAAGTCATTTGTATTGAACTAATCATACTTTTTATATTTTTATCGTTAAGTTCACATATTTTAACATCTAAAACACGTATTTACAATACATTTGGGTGAATATAAAAGGTCGTAAAGAAATTTTGAAATACAGGTGATGAATCCGCTAAATATCGTCTTAAGTCATTTCTATTAAACTAATCATACTTTTTATATTTTTAACGTTAAGTTCACATTATTTTACATCTAAAACACGTGTTTACAATAGATTTGGGTGAATACAAAAAATAGAAAAAAAATTTGGGAAAAAATTTGGTAAAAAATGGTGATAATTTCGCTAAATATCGATTAAAGTCATTTGTATTGAACTAATCATACTTTTTATATTTTTATCGTTAAGTTCACATTATTTTACATCTAAAACACGTATTTACAATACATTTGGGTGAATACAAAAAATAGAAAAAAAATTAGGGAAAAAATTGGGTAAAAAATGGTGATAATTCCGCTAAATATCATTTAAAGTCATTTCTATTGAACTAATCATACTTTTTATATTTTTATCGTTATGTTCACATATTTTAACATCTAAAACACGTCTTTACAATACATTTGGGTGAATATAAAAGGTCGTAAAAAAATTTTGAAATACGGGTGATGAATCCGCTAAATATCGTCTTAAGTCATTTCTATGAAACTAATCATACTTTTTATATTTTTATCGTTAAGTTCACATAATTTTACATCTAAAACACGTCTTTACAATATATTTGGGATAATATAAAAGGTCGTAAAGAAATTTTGAAATACAGGTGATGAATCCGCTAAATATCGTCTTAAGTCATTTCTATTAAACTAATCATACTTTTTATATTTTTAACGTTAAGTTCACATTATTTTACATCTAAAACACGTGTTTACAATAGATTTGGGTGAATACAAAAAATAGAAAAAAAATTTGGTAAAAAATGGTGATAATTTCGCTAAATATCGATTAAAGTCATTTGTATTGAACTAATCATACTTTTTATATTTTTATCGTTAAGTTCACATTATTTTACTTCTAAAACACGTATTTACAATACATTTGGGTGAATACAAAAAATAGAAAAAAAATTTGGGAAAAAATTGGGTAAAAAATGGTGATAATTCCGCTAAATATCATTTAAAGTCATTTGTATTGAACTAATCATACTTTTTATATTTTTATCGTTAAGTTCACATATTTTAACATCTAAAACACGTCTTTACAATACATTTGGGTGAATATAAAAGGTCGTAAAAAATTTGGTAAAAAATGGTGATAATTTCGCTAAATATAGATTAAAGTCATTTGTATTGAACTAATCATACTTTTTATATTTTTATCGTTAAGTTCACATAATTTTACATCTAAAACACGTCTATACAATACATTTGGGTGAATATAAAAGGTAGTAAAAAAATTTTGAAATACAGGTGATGAATCCACTAAATATCGTCTTAAGTCATTTTTATTAAACTAATCATACTTTTTATATTTTTAACGTTAAGTTCACATTATTTTACATCTAAAACACGTGTTTACAATACATTTGGGTGAATACAGAAAAATAAAAAAAAAATTTGGTAATAAATGGTGATAATTTCGATAAATGACGATTAAAGTCATTTGTATTGAACTAATCATACTTTTTATATTTTTATCGTTAAGTTCACATATTTTAACATCTAAAACACGTATTTACAATACATTTGGGTGAATATAAAAGGTCGTAAAGAAATTTTGAAATACAGGTGATGAATCCGCTAAATATCGTCTTAAGTCATTTCTATTAAACTAATCATACTTTTTATATTTTTAACGTTAAGTTCACATTATTTTAAATCTAAAACACGTGTTTACAATAGATTTGGGTGAATACAAAAAATAGAAAAAAAATTTGGGAAAAAATTTGGTAAAAAATGTTGATAATTTCGCTAAATATCGATTAAAGTCATTTGTATTGAACTAATCATACTTTTTATATTTTTATCGTTAAGTTCACATTATTTTACATCTAAAACACGTATTTACAATACATTTGGGTGAATACAAAAAATAGAAAAAAAATTTGGGAAAAAATTGGGTAAAAAATGGTGATAATTCCGCTAAATATCATTTAAAGTCATTTCTATTGAACTAATCATACTTTTTATATTTTTATCGTTATGTTCACATATTTTAACATCTAAAACACGTCTTTACAATACATTTGGGTGAATATAAAAGGTCGTAAAAAAATTTTGAAATACGGGTGATGAATCCGCTAAATATCGTCTTAAGTCATTTCTATTAAACTAATCATACTTTTTATATTTTTAACGTTAAGTTCACATTATTTTACATCTAAAACACGTCTTTACAATACATTTGGGTGAATATAAAAGGTCGTAAAGAAATTTTGAAATACAGGTGATGAATCCGCTAAATATCGTCTTAAGTCATTTCTATTAAACTAATCATACTTTTTATATTTTTAACGTTAAGTTCACATTATTTTACATCTAAAACACGTGTTTACAATAGATTTGGGTGAATACAAAAAATAGAAAAAAAATTTGGGAAAAAATTTGGTAAAAAATGTTGATAATTTCGCTAAATATCGATTAAAGTCATTTGTATTGAACTAATCATACTTTTTATATTTTTATCGTTAAGTTCACATTATTTTACATCTAAAACACGTATTTACAATACATTTGGGTGAATACAAAAAATAGAAAAAAAATTTGGGAAAAAATTGGGTAAAAAATGGTGATAATTCCGCTAAATATCATTTAAAGTCATTTCTATTGAACTAATCATACTTTTTATATTTTTATCGTTATGTTCACATATTTTAACATCTAAAACACGTCTTTACAATACATTTGGGTGAATATAAAAGGTCGTAAAAAAATTTTGAAATACGGGTGATGAATCCGCTAAATATCGTCTTAAGTCATTTCTATTAAACTAATCATACTTTTTATATTTTTAACGTTAAGTTCACATTATTTTACATCTAAAACACGTCTTTACAATACATTTGGGTGAATATAAAAGGTCGTAAAGAAATTTTGAAATACAGGTGATGAATCCGCTAAATATCGTCTTAAGTCATTTCTATTAAACTAATCATACTTTTTATATTTTTAACGTTAAGTTCACATTATTTTACATCTAAAACACGTGTTTACAATAGATTTGGGTGAATACAAAAAATAGAAAAAAAATTTGGGAAAAAATTTGGTAAAAAATGGTGATAATTCCGCTAAATATCATTTAATGTCATTTGTATTGAACTAATCATACTTTTTATATTTTTATCGTTATGCTCGCATAATTTTACATCTAAAACACGTCTTTACAATACATTTGGGTGAAAACAAAAAATAGAAAAAAAATTTGGGAAAAAATTTGGTAAAAAATGGTGATAATTTCGATAAACATCGATTAAAGTCATTTGTATTGAACTAATCATACTTTTTATATTTTTATCGTTAAGTTCACATTATTTTAGATCTAAAACACGTATTTACAATACATTTGGGTGAATACAAAAAATAGAAAAAAAATTTGGGAAAAAATTGGGTAAAAAATAGTGATAATTCCGCTAAATATCGTTTAAAGTCATTTGTATTGAACTAATCATACTTTTTATATTTTTATCGTTAAGTTCACATAATTTTACATCTAAAACATGTCTTTACAATACATTTGGGTGAATATAAAAAATAGAAAAAAAATTTGGGAAAAATTGGGTAAAAAATGGTGATAATTCCGCTAAATATCGTCCTAAGTCATTTCTATGAAACTAATCATACTTTTTATATTTTTATCGTTAAGTTCACATAATTTTACATCTAAAACACGTCTTTACAATATATTTGGGATAATATAAAAGGTCGTAAAGAAATTTTGAAATACAGGTGATGAATCCGCTAAATATCGTCTTAAGTCATTTGTATTAAACTAATCATACTTTTTATATTTTTAACGTTAAGTTCACATTATTTTACATCTAAAACACGTGTTTACAATAGATTTGGGTGAATACAAAAAATAGAAAAAAAATTTTGGAAAAAATTTGGTAAAAAATGGTGATAATTTCGCTAAATATCGATTAAAGTCATTTGTATTGAACTAATCATACATTTTATATTTTTATCGTTAAGATCACATTATTTTACATCTAAAACACGTATTGACAATACATTTGGGTGAATACAAAAAATAGAAAAAAAAATTGGGAAAAAATTGGGTAAAAAATGGTGATAATTCCGCTAAATATTATTTAAAGTCATTTGTATTGAACTAATCATACTTTTTATATTTTTATCGTTATGCTCGCATAATTTTACATCTAAAACACGTCTTTACAATACATTTGGGTGAATATAAAAGGTCGTAAAAAAATTTTGAATTACGGGTGATGAATCCGCTAAATATCGTCTTAAGTCATTTCTATTAAACTAATCATACTTTTTATATTTTTAACGTCAAGTTCACATTATTTTACATCTAAAACACGTGTTTACAATACATTTGGGTGAATACAAAAAATAGAAAAAAAATTTGGGAAAAAATTTGGTAAAAAATGGTGATAATTCCGCTAAATATCGTTTAAAATCATTTGTATTGAACTAATCATACTTTTTATATTTTTATCGTTAAGTTCACATTATATTACATCTAAAACACGTATTTACAATACATTTGGGTGAATACAAAAAATAGAAAAAAAATTTGGGAAAAAATTGGGTAAAAAATGGTGATAATTCCGCTAAATATCGTTTAAAGTCATTTGTATTGAACTAATCATACTTTTTATATTTTTATCGTTAAGTTCACATATTTTAACATCTAAAACACGTCTTTACAATACATTTGGGTGAATATAAAAGGTCATAAAAAAATTTTGAAATACAGGTGATGAATCCGCTAAATATCGTCTTAAGTCATTTCTATTAAACTAATCATACTTTTTATATTTTATCGTTAAGTTCACATAATTTTACATCTAAAACACGTCTTTACAATACATTTGGGTGAATACAATAAATAGAAAAAAAATTTGGTAAAAAATGGTGATAATTCCGCTAAATATCGTTTAAAGTCATTTGTATTGAACTAATCATACTTTTTATATTTTTATCGTTACGTTCACATAATTTTACATCTAAAACACGTCTTTATAATACATTTGGGTGAATATAAAAGGTCGTAAAAAAATTTTGAAATACAGGTGATGAATCCGCTAAATATCGACCTAAGTCATTTCTATTAAACTAATCATACTTTTTACATTTTTAACGTTAAGTTCACATTATTTTACATCTAAAACACGTCTTTACAATACATTTGGGTGAATATAAAAGGTCGTAAAAAAATTTTGAAATACAGGTGAAGAATCCGCTAAATATCGTCTTAAGTCATTTCTATTAAACTAATCATACTTTTTATATTTTTAACGTTAAGTTTACATTATTTTACATCTAAAACACGTCTTTACAATACATTTGGGTGAATATAAAAGGTCGTAAAAAATTTTGAAATACAGGTGATGAATCCGCCAAATATCGTCTTAAGTCATTTCTATTAAACTAATCATACTTTTTATATTTTTAACGTTAAGTTCACATTATTTTACATCTAAAACACGTATTTACAATACATTTGGGTGAAGAAAAAAATAGAAAAAAAATTTGGGAAAAAATTGGGTAAAAAATGGTGATAATTCCGCTAAATATCGTTTAAAGTCATTTGTATTGAACTAATCATACTTTTTATATTTTTATCGTTATGTTCACATAATTTTACATCTAAAACACGTCTCTATAATACATTTGGGTGAATATAAAAGGTAGTAAAAAAATTTTGAAATACAGTTGATGAATCCACTAAATATCGTCTTAAGTCATTTTTATTAAACTAATCATACTTTTTATATTTTTAACGTTAAGTTCACATTATTTTACATCTAAAACACGTGTTTACAATACATTTGGGTGAATACAGAAAAATAAAAAAAAAATTTGGTAATAAATGGTGATAATTTCGATAAATGACGATTAAAGTCATTTGTATTGAACTAATCATACTTTTTATATTTTTATCGTTAAGTTCACATATTTTAACATCTAAAACACGTATTTACAATACATTTGGGTGAATATAAAAGGTCGTAAAGAAATTTTGAAATACAGGTGATGAATCCGCTAAATATCGTCTTAAGTCATTTCTATTAAACTAATCATACTTTTTATATTTTTAACGTTAAGTTCACATTATTTTACATCTAAAACACGTGTTTACAATAGATTTGGGTGAATACAAAAAATAGAAAAAAAATTTGGGAAAAAATTTGGTAAAAAATGGTGATAATTCCGCTAAATATCATTTAAAGTCATTTGTATTGAACTAATCATACTTTTTATATTTTTATCGTTATGCTCGCATAATTTTACATCTAAAACACGTCTTTACAATACATTTGGGTGAAAACAAAAAATAGAAAAAAAATTTGGGAAAAAATTGGGTAAAAAATGGTGATAATTCCGCTAAATATCGTCCTAAGTCATTTCTATGAAACTAATCATACTTTTTATATTTTTATCGTTAAGTTCACATAATTTTACATCTAAAACACGTCTTTACAATATATTTGGGATAATATAAAAGGTCGTAAAGAAATTTTGAAATACAGGTGATGAATCCGCTAAATATCGTCTTAAGTCATTTGTATTAAACTAATCATACTTTTTATATTTTTAACGTTAAGTTCACATTATTTTACATCTAAAACACGTGTTTACAATAGATTTGGGTGAATACAAAAAATAGAAAAAAAATTTTGGAAAAAATTTGGTAAAAAATGGTGATAATTTCGCTAAATATCGATTAAAGTCATTTGTATTGAACTAATCATACATTTTATATTTTTATCGTTAAGATCACATTATTTTACATCTAAAACACGTATTGACAATACATTTGGGTGAATACAAAAAATAGAAAAAAAAATTGGGAAAAAATTGGGTAAAAAATGGTGATAATTCCGCTAAATATTATTTAAAGTCATTTGTATTGAACTAATCATACTTTTTATATTTTTATCGTTATGCTCGCATAATTTTACATCTAAAACACGTCTTTACAATACATTTGGGTGAATATAAAAGGTCGTAAAAAAATTTTGAATTACGGGTGATGAATCCGCTAAATATCGTCTTAAGTCATTTCTATTAAACTAATCATACTTTTTATATTTTTAACGTCAAGTTCACATTATTTTACATCTAAAACACGTGTTTACAATACATTTGGGTGAATACAAAAAATAGAAAAAAAATTTGGGAAAAAATTTGGTAAAAAATGGTGATAATTCCGCTAAATATCGTTTAAAATCATTTGTATTGAACTAATCATACTTTTTATATTTTTATCGTTAAGTTCACATTATATTACATCTAAAACACGTATTTACAATACATTTGGGTGAATACAAAAAATAGAAAAAAAATTTGGGAAAAAATTGGGTAAAAAATGGTGATAATTCCGCTAAATATCGTTTAAAGTCATTTGTATTGAACTAATCATACTTTTTATATTTTTATCGTTAAGTTCACATATTTTAACATCTAAAACACGTCTTTACAATACATTTGGGTGAATATAAAAGGTCGTAAAAAAATTTTGAAATACAGGTGATGAATCCGCTAAATATCGTCTTAAGTCATTTCTATTAAACTAATCATACTTTTTATATTTTATCGTTAAGTTCACATTATTTTACATCTAAAACACGTCTTTACAATACATTTGGGTGAATATAAAAGGTCGTAAAGAAATTTTGAAATACAGGTGATGAATCCGCTAAATATCGTCTTAAGTCATTTCTATTAAACTAATCATACTTTTTATATTTTTAACGTTAAGTTCACATTATTTTACATCTAAAACACGTGTTTACAATAGATTTGGGTGAATACAAAAAACAGAAAAAAAATTTGGGAAAAAATTTGGTAAAAAATGGTGATAATTTCGCTAAATATCGATTAAAGTCATTTGTATTGAACTAATCATACTTTTTATATTTTTATCGTTAAGTTCACATTATATTACATCTAAAACACGTATTTACAATACATTTGGGTGAATACAAAAAATAGAAAAAAAATTTGGGAAAAAATTGGGTAAAAAATGGTGATAATTCCGCTAAATATCATTTAAAGTCATTTGTATTGAACTAATCATACTTTTTATATTTTTATCGTTAAGTTCACATATTTTAACATCTAAAACACGTCTTTACAATACATTTGGGTGAATATAAAAGGTCGTAAAAAAATTTTGAAATACAGGTGATGAATCCGCTAAATATCGTCTTAAGTCATTTCTATTAAACTAATCATACTTTTTATATTTTTATCGTTAAGTTCACATAATTTTACATCTAAAACACGTCTTTACAATACATTTGGGTGAATATAAAAGGTCGTAAAGAAATTTTGAAATACAGGTGATGAATCCGCTAAATATCGTCTTCAGTCATTTCTATTAAACTAATCATACTTTTTATATTTTTAACGTTAAGTTCACATTATTTTACATCTAAAACACGTGTTTACAATAGATTTGGGTGAATACAAAAAATAGAAAAAAAATTTGGGAAAAAATTTGGTAAAAAATGTTGATAATTTCGCTAAATATCGATTAAAGTCATTTGTATTGAACTAATCATACTTTTTATATTTTTATCGTTAAGTTCACATTATATTACATCTAAAACACGTATTTACAATACATTTGGGTGAATACAAAAAATAGAAAAAAAATTTGGGAAAAAATTGGGTAAAAAATGGTGATAATTCCGCTAAATATCGTTTAAAGTCATTTGTATTGAACTAATCATACTTTTTATATTTTTAACGTTAAGTTCACATAATTTTACATCTAAAACACGTGTTTACAATACATTTGGGTGAATATAAAAGGTCGTAAAAAAATTTTGAAATACGGGTGATGAATCCGCTAAATATCGTCTTAAGTCATTTCTATTAAACTAATCATACTTTTTATATTTTTAACATTAAGTTCACATTATTTTACATCTAAAACACGTATTTACAATACATTTGGGTGAATACAAAAAATAGAAAAAAAATTTGGGAAAAAATTTGGTAAAAAATGGTGATAATTCCGCTAAATATCGTTTAAAGTCATTTGTATTGAACTTATCATACTTTTTATATTTTTATCGTTAAGTTCACATATTTTAACATCTAAAACACGTCTTTACAATACATTTGGGTGAATATAAAAGGTCGTAAAAATATTTTGAAATACAGGTGATGAATCCGCTAAATATCGTCTTAAGTCATTTTTATTAAACTAATCATACTTTTTATATTTTTAACGTTAAGTTCACATTATTTTACATCTAAAACACGTCGTTACAATACATTTGGGTGAATATAAAAGGTCGTAAAGAAATTTTGAAATACAGGTGATGAATCCGCTAAATATCGTCTTAAGTCATTTCTATTAAACTAATCATACTTTTTATATTTTTAACGTTAAGTTCACATTATTTTACATCTAAAACACGTGTTTACAATAGATTTGGGTGAATACAAAAAATAGAAAAAAAATTTGGGAAAAAATTTGGTAAAAAATGGTGATAATTTCGCTAAATATCGATTAAAGTCATTTGTATTGAACTAATCATACTTTTTATATTTTTATCGTTAAGTTCACATTATATTACATCTAAAACACGTATTTACAATACATTTGGGTGAATACAAAAAATAGAAAAAAAATTTGGGAAAAAATTGGGTAAAAAATGGTGATAATTCCGCTAAATATCATTTAAAGTCATTTGTATTGAACTAATCATACTTTTTATATTTTTATCGTTAAGCTCACATAATTTTACATCTAAAACACGTCTTTACAATACATTTGGGTGAATATAAAAGGTCGTAAAAAAATTTTGAAATACGGGTGATGAATCCGCTAAATATCGTCTAATGTCATTTTTATTAAACTAATCATACTTTTTATATTTTTAACGTTAAGTTCACATTATTTTACATCTACAACACGTGTTTACAATACATTTTGGTGAATACAAAAAATAGAAAAAAAATTTGGGAAAAAATTTGGTAAAAAATGGTGATAATTTCGATAAATATCGATTAAAGTCATTTGTATTGAACTAATCATACTTTTTATATTTTTATCGTTAAGTTCACATTATTTTACATCTAAAACACGTATTTAAAATACATTTGGGTGAATACAAAAACTAGAAAAAAAATTTGGGAAAAAATTGGGTAAAAAATGGTGATAATTCCGCTAAATATCGTTTAAATTCATTTGTATTGAACTAATCATACTTTTTATATTTTTATCGTTAAGTTCACATAATTTTACATCTAAAACATGTCTTTACAATACATTTGGGTGAATACAAAAAATAGAAAAAAAATTTGGGAAAAAATTTGGTGAAAAATGGTGATAATTCCGCTAAATATCGTTTAAAGTAATTTGTATTGAATTAATCATACTTTTTATATTTTTATCGTTAAGTTCACATTATTTTACATCTAAAACACGTCTTTACAATACATTTGGGTGAATATAAAAGGTCGTAAAAAAATTTTGAAATACGGGTGATGAATCCGCTAAATATTGTCCTAAGTCATTTCTATTAAACTAATCATAGTTTTTATATTTTTAACGTTAAGTTCACATTATTTTACATCTAAAACACGTGTTTACAATACATTTGGGTGAATACAAAAAATAGAAAAAAAATTTGGGAAAAAATTTGGTAAAAAATGGTGATAATTTCGATAAATATCGATTAAAGTCATTTGTATTGAACTAATCATACATTTTATATTTTTATCGTTAAGTTCACTTTATTTTACATCTTAAACACGTATTTACAATACATTTGGGTGAATACAAAAACTAGAAAAAAAATTTGGGAAAAAATTGGGTAAAAAATGGTGATAATTCCGCTAAATATCGTTTAAATTCATTTGTATTGAACTAATCATACTTTTTATATTTTTATCGTTAAGTTCACATAATTTTACATCTAAAACATGTCTTTACAATACATTTGGGTGAATACAAAAAATAGAAAAAAAATTTGGGAAAAAATTTGGTGAAAAATGGTGATAATTCCGCTAAATATCGTTTAAAGTCATTTGTATTGAATTAATCATACTTTTTATATTTTTATCGTTAAGTTCACATTATTTTACATCTAAAACACGTCTTTACAATACATTTGGGTGAATATAAAAGGTCGTAAAAAAATTTTTAAATACGGGTGATGAATCCGATAAATATCGTTTAAAGTCATTTGTATTAAACTAATCATACTGTTTATATTTTTATCGTTAAGTTCACATTATTTTACATCTAAAACACGTCTTTACAATACATTTGGGTGAATATAAAAGGTCGTAAAAAAATTTTGAAATACGGGTGATGAATCCGCTAAATATTGTCCTAAGTCATTTCTATTAAACTAATCATAGTTTTTATATTTTTAACGTTAAGTTCACATTATTTTACATCTAAAACACGTGTTTACAATACATTTGGGTGAATAAAAAAAATAGAAAAAAAATTTGGGAAAAAATTTGGTAAAAAATGGTGATAATTTCGCTAAATATCAATTAAAGTCATTTGTATTGAACTAATCATACTTTTTATATTTTTATCGTTAAGTTCACATTATTTTACATCTAAAACACGTCTTTACAATACATTTGGGTGAATATAAAAGGTCGTAAAAAAATTTTGAAATACAGGTGATGAATCCGCTAAATATCGTCCTAAGTTATTTCTATTAAACTAATCATACTTTTTATATTTTTATCGTTAAGTTCACATAATTTTACATCTAAAACACGTCTTTACAATACAATTGGGTGAATATAAAAGGTCGTAAAGAAATTTTGAAATACAGGTGATGAATCCGCTAAATATCGTCCTAAGTCATTTCTATTAAACTAATTATACTTTTTATATTTTTAACGTTAATTTCACATTATTTTACATCTAAAACACGTGTTTACAATAGATTTGGGTGAATACAAAAAATAGAAAAAAAAATTTGGGAAAAAATGGTGATAATTTCGCTAAATATCGATTAAAGTCATTTGTATTGAACTAATCATACTTTTTATATTTTTATCGTTAAGTTCACATTATTTTACATCTAAAACACGTATTTGCAATACATTTGGGTGAATACAAAAAATAGAAAAAAAAATTTGGGAAAAAATGGTGATAATTTCGCTAAATATCGATTAAAGTCATTTGTATTGAACTAATCATACTTTTTATATTTTTATCGTTAAGTTCACATTATTTTACATCTAAAACACGTATTTACAATACATTTGGGTGAATACAAAAAATAGAAAAAAAATTAGGGAAAAAATTGGGTAAAAAATGGTGATAATTCCGCTAAATATCATTTAAAGTCATTTGTATTGAACTAATCATACTTTTTATATTTTTATCGTTAAGCTCACATAATTTTACATCTAAAACACGTCTTTACAATACATTTGGGTGAATATAAAAGTTCGTAAAAAAATTTTGAAATACGGGTGATGAATCCGCTAAATATCGTCTAAAGTCATTTTTATTATACTAATCATACTTTTTATATTTTTATCGTTAAGTTCACATTATTTTACATCTAAAACACGTCTTTACA
Organism: Diuraphis noxia; assembly: GCF_037042655.1. Lineage (NCBI taxonomy): Eukaryota > Metazoa > Arthropoda > Insecta > Hemiptera > Aphididae > Diuraphis > Diuraphis noxia. Next base: position 109,867,662 of record NW_028301711.1, read on the forward strand.
ATACATTTGGGTGAATATAAAAGGTCGTAAAAAAATTTTGAAATACGGGTGATGAATCCGCTAAATATCGTCTTAAGTCATTTCTATTAAACTAATCATACTTTTTATATTTTTAACGTTAAGTTCACATTATTTTACATCTAAAACACGTATTTACAATACATTTGGGTGAATACAAAAAATAGAAAAAAAATTTGGGAAAAAATTTGGTAAAAAATGGTGATAATTCCGCTAAATATCGTTTAAAGTCATTTGTATTGAACTTATCATACTTTTTATATTTTTATCGTTAAGTTCACATATTTTAACATCTAAAACACGTCTTTACAATACATTTGGGTGAATATAAAAGGTCGTAAAAAAATTTTGAAATACAGGAGATGAATCCGCTAAATATCGTCCTAAGTTATTTCTATTAAACTAATCATACTTTTTATATTTTTATCGTTAAGTTCACATAATTTTACATCTAAAACACGTCTTTACAATACAATTGGGTGAATATAAAAGGTCGTAAAGAAATTTTGAAATACAGGTGATGAATCCGCTAAATATCGTCCTAAGTCATTTCTATTAAACTAATTATACTTTTTATATTTTTAACGTTAATTTCACATTATTTTACATCTAAAACACGTGTTTACAATAGATTTGGGTGAATACAAAAAATAGAAAAAAAAATTTGGGAAAAAATGGTGATAATTTCGCTAAATATCGATTAAAGTCATTTGTATTGAACTAATCATACTTTTTATATTTTTATCGTTAAGTTCACATTATTTTACATCTAAAACACGTATTTACAATACATTTGGGTGAATACAAAAAATAGAAAAAAAATTTGGGAAAAAATTTGGTAAAAAATGGTGATAATTTCGATAAATATCGATTAAAGTCATTTGTATTGAACTAATCATACTTTTTATATTTTTATCGTTAAGTTCACATTATTTTACATCTAAAACACGTATTTACAATACATTTGGGTGAATACAAAAACTAGAAAAAAAATTTGGGAAAAAATTGGGTAAAAAATGGTGATAATTCCGCTAAATATCGTTTAAATTCATTTGTATTGAACTTATCATACTTTTTATATTTTTATCGTTAAGTTCACATAATTTTACATCTAAAACATGTCTTTACAATACATTTGGGTGAATACAAAAAATAGAAAAAAAATTTGGGAAAAAATTTGGTGAAAAATGGTGATAATTCCGCTAAATATCGTTTAAAGTCATTTGTATTGAATTAATCATACTTTTTATATTTTTATCGTTAAGTTCACATTATTTTACATCTAAAACACGTCTTTACAATACATTTGGGTGAATTTAAAAGGTCGTAAAAAAATTTTGAAATACGGGTGATGAATCCGCTAAATATCGTTTAAAGTCATTTGTATTAAACTAATCATACTGTTTATATTTTTATCGTTAAGTTCACATTATTTTACATCTAAAACACGTCTTTACAATACATTTGGGTGAATATAAAAGGTCGTAAAAAAATTTTGAAATACGGGTGATGAATCCGCTAAATATTGTCCTAAGTCATTTCTATTAAACTAATCATAGTTTTTATATTTTTATCGTTAAGTTCACATAATTTTACATCTAAAACACGTCTTTACAATACAATTGGGTGAATATAAAAGGTCGTAAAGAAATTTTGAAATACAGGTGATGAATCCGCTAAATATCGTCTTAAGTCATTTCTATTAAACTAATCATACTTTTTAAATTTTTAACGTTAAGTTCACATTATTTTACATCTAAAACACGTGTTTACAATAGATTTGGGTGAATACAAAAAATAGAAAAAAAAATTTGGGAAAAAATTTGGTAAAAAATGGTGATAATTTCGCTAAATATCGATTAAAGTCATTTGTATTGAACTAATCATACTTTTTATATTTTTATTGTTAAGTTCACATTATTTTACATCTAAAACACGTATTTACAATACATTTGGGTGAATACAAAAAATAGAAAAAAAATTTGGGAAAAAATTGGGTAAAAAATGGTGATAATTCCGCTAAATATCATTTAAAGTCATTTGTATTGAACTAATCATACTTTTTATATTTTTATCGTTAAGCTCACATAATTTTACATCTAAAACACGTCTTTACAATACATTTGGGTGAATATAAAAGTTCGTAAAAAAATTTTGAAATACGGGTGATGAATCCGCTAAATATCGTCTAAAGTCATTTTTATTAAACTAATCATACTATTTATATTTTTAACGTTAAGTTCACATTATTTTACATCTAAAACACGTATTTACAATACATTTGGGTGAATACAAAAAATAGAAAAAAAATTTGGGAAAAAATTTGGTAAAAAATGGTGATAATTCCGCTAAATATCGTTTAAAGTCATTTGTATTGAACTTATCATACTTTTTATATTTTTATCGTTAAGTTCACATATTTTAACATCTAAAACACGTCTTTACAATACATTTGGGTGAATATAAAAGGTCGTAAAAAAATTTTGAAATACAGGTGATGAATCCGCTAAATATCGTCCTAAGTTATTTCTATTAAACTAATCATACTTTTTATATTTTTATCGTTAAGTTCACATAATTTTACATCTAAAACACGTCTTTACAATACAATTGGGTGAATATAAAAGGTCGTAAAGAAATTTTGAAATACAGGTGATGAATCCGCTAAATATCGTCCTAAGTCATTTCTATTAAACTAATTATACTTTTTATATTTTTAACGTTAATTTCACATTATTTTACATCTAAAACACGTGTTTACAATAGATTTGGGTGAATACAAAAAATAGAAAAAAAAATTTGGGAAAAAATGGTGATAATTTCGCTAAATATCGATTAAAGTCATTTGTATTGAACTAATCATACTTTTTATATTTTTATCGTTAAGTTCACATTATTTTACATCTAAAACACGTATTTACAATACATTTGGGTGAATACAAAAAATAGAAAAAAAATTTGGGAAAAAATTGGGTAAAAAATGGTGATAATTCCGCTAAATATCATTTAAAGTCATTTGTATTGAACTAATCATACTTTTTATATTTTTATCGTTAAGCTCACATAATTTTACATCTAAAACACGTCTTTACAATACATTTGGGTGAATATAAAAGTCCGTAAAAAAATTTTGAAATATGGGTGATGAATCCGCTAAATATCGTCTAAAGTCATTTTTATTAAACTAATCATACTTTTTATATTTTTAACGTTAAGTTCACATTATTTTACATCTAAAACACGTGTTTACAATACATTTTGGTGAATACAAAAAATAGAAAAAAAATTTGGGAAAAAATTTTGTAAAAAATGGTGATAATTTCGCTAAATATCGATTAAAGTCATTTGTATTGAACTAATCATACTTTTTATATTTTTATCGTTAAGTTCACATTATTTTACATCTAAAACACGTCTTTACAATACATTTGGGTGAATATAAAAGGTCGTAAAAAAATTTTGAAATACGGGTGATGAATCCGCTAAATATCGTCTTAAGTCATTTTTATTAAACTAATCATACTTTTTATATTTTTAACGTTAAGTTCACATTATTTTACATCTAAAACACGTATTTACAATACATTTGGGTGAATACAAAAAATAGAAAAAAAATTTGGTAAAAAATGGTGATAATTCCGCTAAATATCGTTTAAAGTCATTTGTATTGAACTTATCATACTTTTTATATTTTTATCGTTAAGTTCACATATTTTAACATCTAAAACACGTCTTTACAATACATTTGGGTGAATATAAAAGGTCGTAAAAAAATTTTGAAATACAGGTGATGAATCCGCTAAATATCGTCTTAAGTCATTTTTATTAAACTAATCATACTTTTTATATTTTTAACGTTAAGTTCACATATTTTAACATCTAAAACACGTCTTTACAATACATTTGGGTGAATATAAAAGGTCGTAAAAAAATTTTGAAATACAGGAGATGAATCCGCTAAATATCGTCCTAAGTTATTTCTATTAAACTAATCATACTTTTTATATTTTTATCGTTAAGTTCACATAATTTTACATCTAAAACACGTCTTTACAATACAATTGGGTGAATATAAAAGGTCGTAAAGAAATTTTGAAATACAGGTGATGAATCCGCTAAATATCGTCCTAAGTCATTTCTATTAAACTAATTATACTTTTTATATTTTTAACGTTAATTTCACATTATTTTACATCTAAAACACGTGTTTACAATAGATTTGGGTGAATACAAAAAATAGAAAAAAAAATTTGGGAAAAAATGGTGATAATTTCGCTAAATATCGATTAAAGTCATTTGTATTGAACTAATCATACTTTTTATATTTTTATCGTTAAGTTCACATTATTTTACATCTAAAACACGTATTTACAATACATTTGGGTGAATACAAAAAATAGAAAAAAAATTTGGGAAAAAATTTGGTAAAAAATGGTGATAATTTCGATAAATATCGATTAAAGTCATTTGTATTGAACTAATCATACTTTTTATATTTTTATCGTTAAGTTCACATTATTTTACATCTAAAACACGTATTTACAATACATTTGGGTGAATACAAAAACTAGAAAAAAAATTTGGGAAAAAATTGGGTAAAAAATGGTGATAATTCCGCTAAATATCGTTTAAATTCATTTGTATTGAACTAATCATACTTTTTATATTTTTATCGTTAAGTTCACATAATTTTACATCTAAAACATGTCTTTACAATACATTTGGGTGAATACAAAAAATAGAAAAAAAATTTGGGAAAAAATTTGGTGAAAAATGGTGATAATTCCGCTAAATATCGTTTAAAGTCATTTGTATTGAATTAATCATACTTTTTATATTTTTATCGTTAAGTTCACATTATTTTACATCTAAAACACGTCTTTACAATACATTTGGGTGAATTTAAAAGGTCGTAAAAAAATTTTGAAATACGGGTGATGAATCCGCTAAATATCGTTTAAAGTCATTTGTATTAAACTAATCATACTGTTTATATTTTTATCGTTAAGTTCACATTATTTTACATCTAAAACACGTCTTTACAATACATTTGGGTGAATATAAAAGGTCGTAAAAAAATTTTGAAATACGGGTGATGAATCCGCTAAATATTGTCCTAAGTCATTTCTATTAAACTAATCATAGTTTTTATATTTTTATCGTTAAGTTCACATAATTTTACATCTAAAACACGTCTTTACAATACAATTGGGTGAATATAAAAGGTCGTAAAGAAATTTTGAAATACAGGTGATGAATCCGCTAAATATCGTCTTAAGTCATTTCTATTAAACTAATCATACTTTTTAAATTTTTAACGTTAAGTTCACATTATTTTACATCTAAAACACGTGTTTACAATAGATTTGGGTGAATACAAAAAATAGAAAAAAAAATTTGGGAAAAAATTTGGTAAAAAATGGTGATAATTTCGCTAAATATCGATTAAAGTCATTTGTATTGAACTAATCATACTTTTTATATTTTTATTGTTAAGTTCACATTATTTTACATCTAAAACACGTATTTACAATACATTTGGGTGAATACAAAAAATAGAAAAAAAATTTGGGAAAAAATTGGGTAAAAAATGGTGATAATTCCGCTAAATATCATTTAAAGTCATTTGTATTGAACTAATCATACTTTTTATATTTTTATCGTTAAGCTCACATAATTTTACATCTAAAACACGTCTTTACAATACATTTGGGTGAATATAAAAGTTCGTAAAAAAATTTTGAAATACGGGTGATGAATCCGCTAAATATCGTCTAAAGTCATTTTTATTAAACTAATCATACTATTTATATTTTTAACGTTAAGTTCACATTATTTTACATCTAAAACACGTGTTTACAATACATTTTGGTGAATACAAAAAATAGAAAAAAAATTTGGGAAAAAATTTGGTAAAAAATGGTGATAATTTCGCTAAATATCGATTAAAGTCATTTGTATTGAACTAATCATACTTTTTATATTTTTATCGTTAAGTTCACATTATTTTACATCTAAAACACGTCTTTACAATACATTTGGGTGAATATAAAAGGTCGTAAAAAAATTTTGAAATACGGGTGATGAATCCGCTAAATATCGTCTTAAGTCATTTCTATTAAACTAATCATACTTTTTATATTTTTAACGTTAAGTTCACATTATTTTACATCTAAAACACGTATTTACAATACATTTGGGTGAATACAAAAAATAGAAAAAAAATTTGGGAAAAAATTTGGTAAAAAATGGTGATAATTCCGCTAAATATCGTTTAAAGTCATTTGTATTGAACTTATCATACTTTTTATATTTTTATCGTTAAGTTCACATATTTTAACATCTAAAACACGTCTTTACAATACATTTGGGTGAATATAAAAGGTCGTAAAAAAATTTTGAAATACAGGTGATGAATCCGCTAAATATCGTCCTAAGTTATTTCTATTAAACTAATCATACTTTTTATATTTTTATCGTTAAGTTCACATAATTTTACATCTAAAACACGTCTTTACAATACAATTGGGTGAATATAAAAGGTCGTAAAGAAATTTTGAAATACAGGTGATGAATCCGCTAAATATCGTCCTAAGTCATTTCTATTAAACTAATTATACTTTTTATATTTTTAACGTTAATTTCACATTATTTTACATCTAAAACACGTGTTTACAATAGATTTGGGTGAATACAAAAAATAGAAAAAAAAATTTGGGAAAAAATGGTGATAATTTCGCTAAATATCGATTAAAGTCATTTGTATTGAACTAATCATACTTTTTATATTTTTATCGTTAAGTTCACATTATTTTACATCTAAAACACGTATTTACAATACATTTGGGTGAATACAAAAAATAGAAAAAAAATTTGGGAAAAAATTGGGTAAAAAATGGTGATAATTCCGCTAAATATCATTTAAAGTCATTTGTATTGAACTAATCATACTTTTTATATTTTTATCGTTAAGCTCACATAATTTTACATCTAAAACACGTCTTTACAATACATTTGGGTGAATATAAAAGTCCGTAAAAAAATTTTGAAATATGGGTGATGAATCCGCTAAATATCGTCTAAAGTCATTTTTATTAAACTAATCATACTTTTTATATTTTTAACGTTAAGTTCACATTATTTTACATCTAAAACACGTGTTTACAATACATTTTGGTGAATACAAAAAATAGAAAAAAAATTTGGGAAAAAATTTTGTAAAAAATGGTGATAATTTCGCTAAATATCGATTAAAGTCATTTGTATTGAACTAATCATACTTTTTATATTTTTATCGTTAAGTTCACATTATTTTACATCTAAAACACGTCTTTACAATACATTTGGGTGAATATAAAAGGTCGTAAAAAAATTTTGAAATACGGGTGATGAATCCGCTAAATATCGTCTTAAGTCATTTTTATTAAACTAATCATACTTTTTATATTTTTAACGTTAAGTTCACATTATTTTACATCTAAAACACGTATTTACAATACATTTGGGTGAATACAAAAAATAGAAAAAAAATTTGGTAAAAAATGGTGATAATTCCGCTAAATATCGTTTAAAGTCATTTGTATTGAACTTATCATACTTTTTATATTTTTATCGTTAAGTTCACATATTTTAACATCTAAAACACGTCTTTACAATACATTTGGGTGAATATAAAAGGTCGTAAAAAAATTTTGAAATACAGGTGATGAATCCGCTAAATATCGTCTTAAGTCATTTTTATTAAACTAATCATACTTTTTATATTTTTAACGTTAAGTTCACATTATTTTACATCTAAAACACGTATTTACAATACATTTGGGTGAATACAAAAAATAGAAAAAAAATTTGGTGAAAAATGGTGATAATTCCGCTAAATATCGTTTAAAGTAATTTGTATTGAATTAATCATACTTTTTATATTTTTATCGTTAAGTTCACATTATTTTACATCTAAAACACGTCTTTACAATACATTTGGGTGAATATAAAAGGTCGTAAAAAAATTTTGAAATACGGGTGATGAATCCGCTAAATATTGTCCTAAGTCATTTCTATTAAACTAATCATAGTTTTTATATTTTTAACGTTAAGTTCACATTATTTTACATCTAAAACACGTGTTTACAATACATTTGGGTGAATACAAAAAATAGAAAAAAAATTTGGGAAAAAATTTGGTAAAAAATGGTGATAATTTCGATAAATATCGATTAAAGTCATTTGTATTGAACTAATCATACATTTTATATTTTTATCGTTAAGTTCACTTTATTTTACATCTTAAACACGTATTTACAATACATTTGGGTGAATACAAAAACTAGAAAAAAAATTTGGGAAAAAATTGGGTAAAAAATGGTGATAATTCCGCTAAATATCGTTTAAATTCATTTGTATTGAACTAATCATACTTTTTATATTTTTATCGTTAAGTTCACATAATTTTACATCTAAAACATGTCTTTACAATACATTTGGGTGAATACAAAAAATAGAAAAAAAATTTGGGAAAAAATTTGGTGAAAAATGGTGATAATTCCGCTAAATATCGTTTAAAGTCATTTGTATTGAATTAATCATACTTTTTATATTTTTATCGTTAAGTTCACATTATTTTACATCTAAAACACGTCTTTACAATACATTTGGGTGAATATAAAAGGTCGTAAAAAAATTTTTAAATACGGGTGATGAATCCGATAAATATCGTTTAAAGTCATTTGTATTAAACTAATCATACTGTTTATATTTTTATCGTTAAGTTCACATTATTTTACATCTAAAACACGTCTTTACAATACATTTGGGTGAATATAAAAGGTCGTAAAAAAATTTTGAAATACGGGTGATGAATCCGCTAAATATTGTCCTAAGTCATTTCTATTAAACTAATCATAGTTTTTATATTTTTAACGTTAAGTTCACATTATTTTACATCTAAAACACGTGTTTACAATACATTTGGGTGAATAAAAAAAATAGAAAAAAAATTTGGGAAAAAATTTGGTAAAAAATGGTGATAATTTCGCTAAATATCAATTAAAGTCATTTGTATTGAACTAATCATACTTTTTATATTTTTATCGTTAAGTTCACATTATTTTACATCTAAAACACGTCTTTACAATACATTTGGGTGAATATAAAAGGTCGTAAAAAAATTTTGAAATACAGGTGATGAATCCGCTAAATATCGTCCTAAGTTATTTCTATTAAACTAATCATACTTTTTATATTTTTATCGTTAAGTTCACATAATTTTACATCTAAAACACGTCTTTACAATACAATTGGGTGAATATAAAAGGTCGTAAAGAAATTTTGAAATACAGGTGATGAATCCGCTAAATATCGTCCTAAGTCATTTCTATTAAACTAATTATACTTTTTATATTTTTAACGTTAATTTCACATTATTTTACATCTAAAACACGTGTTTACAATAGATTTGGGTGAATACAAAAAATAGAAAAAAAAATTTGGGAAAAAATGGTGATAATTTCGCTAAATATCGATTAAAGTCATTTGTATTGAACTAATCATACTTTTTATATTTTTATCGTTAAGTTCACATTATTTTACATCTAAAACACGTATTTACAATACATTTGGGTGAATACAAAAAATAGAAAAAAAATTTGGGAAAAAATTGGGTAAAAAATGGTGATAATTCCGCTAAATATCATTTAAAGTCATTTGTATTGAACTAATCATACTTTTTATATTTTTATCGTTAAGCTCACATAATTTTACATCTAAAACACGTCTTTACAATACATTTGGGTGAATATAAAAGTTCGTAAAAAAATTTTGAAATACGGGTGATGAATCCGCTAAATATCGTCTAAAGTCATTTTTATTATACTAATCATACTTTTTATATTTTTATCGTTAAGTTCACATTATTTTACATCTAAAACACGTCTTTACAATACATTTGGGTGAATATAAAAGGTCGTAAAAAAATTTTGAAATACGGGTGATGAATCCGCTAAATATCGTCTTAAGTCATTTCTATTAAACTAATCATACTTTTTATATTTTTAACGTTAAGTTCACATTATTTTACATCTAAAACACGTATTTACAATACATTTGGGTGAATACAAAAAATAGAAAAAAAATTTGGGAAAAAATTTGGTAAAAAATGGTGATAATTCCGCTAAATATCGTTTAAAGTCATTTGTATTGAACTTATCATACTTTTTATATTTTTATCGTTAAGTTCACATATTTTAACATCTAAAACACGTCTTTACAATACATTTGGGTGAATATAAAAGGTCGTAAAAAAATTTTGAAATACAGGAGATGAATCCGCTAAATATCGTCCTAAGTTATTTCTATTAAACTAATCATACTTTTTATATTTTTATCGTTAAGTTCACATAATTTTACATCTAAAACACGTCTTTACAATACAATTGGGTGAATATAAAAGGTCGTAAAGAAATTTTGAAATACAGGTGATGAATCCGCTAAATATCGTCCTAAGTCATTTCTATTAAACTAATTATACTTTTTATATTTTTAACGTTAATTTCACATTATTTTACATCTAAAACACGTGTTTACAATAGATTTGGGTGAATACAAAAAATAGAAAAAAAAATTTGGGAAAAAATGGTGATAATTTCGCTAAATATCGATTAAAGTCATTTGTATTGAACTAATCATACTTTTTATATTTTTATCGTTAAGTTCACATTATTTTACATCTAAAACACGTATTTACAATACATTTGGGTGAATACAAAAAATAGAAAAAAAATTTGGGAAAAAATTTGGTAAAAAATGGTGATAATTTCGATAAATATCGATTAAAGTCATTTGTATTGAACTAATCATACTTTTTATATTTTTATCGTTAAGTTCACATTATTTTACATCTAAAACACGTATTTACAATACATTTGGGTGAATACAAAAACTAGAAAAAAAATTTGGGAAAAAATTGGGTAAAAAATGGTGATAATTCCGCTAAATATCGTTTAAATTCATTTGTATTGAACTAATCATACTTTTTATATTTTTATCGTTAAGTTCACATAATTTTACATCTAAAACATGTCTTTACAATACATTTGGGTGAATACAAAAAATAGAAAAAAAATTTGGGAAAAAATTTGGTGAAAAATGGTGATAATTCCGCTAAATATCGTTTAAAGTCATTTGTATTGAATTAATCATACTTTTTATATTTTTATCGTTAAGTTCACATTATTTTACATCTAAAACACGTCTTTACAATACATTTGGGTGAATTTAAAAGGTCGTAAAAAAATTTTGAAATACGGGTGATGAATCCGCTAAATATCGTTTAAAGTCATTTGTATTAAACTAATCATACTGTTTATATTTTTATCGTTAAGTTCACATTATTTTACATCTAAAACACGTCTTTACAATACATTTGGGTGAATATAAAAGGTCGTAAAAAAATTTTGAAATACGGGTGATGAATCCGCTAAATATTGTCCTAAGTCATTTCTATTAAACTAATCATAGTTTTTATATTTTTATCGTTAAGTTCACATAATTTTACATCTAAAACACGTCTTTACAATACAATTGGGTGAATATAAAAGGTCGTAAAGAAATTTTGAAATACAGGTGATGAATCCGCTAAATATCGTCTTAAGTCATTTCTATTAAACTAATCATACTTTTTAAATTTTTAACGTTAAGTTCACATTATTTTACATCTAAAACACGTGTTTACAATAGATTTGGGTGAATACAAAAAATAGAAAAAAAAATTTGGGAAAAAATTTGGTAAAAAATGGTGATAATTTCGCTAAATATCGATTAAAGTCATTTGTATTGAACTAATCATACTTTTTATATTTTTATTGTTAAGTTCACATTATTTTACATCTAAAACACGTATTTACAATACATTTGGGTGAATACAAAAAATAGAAAAAAAATTTGGGAAAAAATTGGGTAAAAAATGGTGATAATTCCGCTAAATATCATTTAAAGTCATTTGTATTGAACTAATCATACTTTTTATATTTTTATCGTTAAGCTCACATAATTTTACATCTAAAACACGTCTTTACAATACATTTGGGTGAATATAAAAGTTCGTAAAAAAATTTTGAAATACGGGTGATGAATCCGCTAAATATCGTCTAAAGTCATTTTTATTAAACTAATCATACTTTTTATATTTTTAACGTTAAGTTCACATTATTTTACATCTAAAACACGTGTTTACAATACATTTTGGTGAATACAAAAAATAGAAAAAAAATTTGGGAAAAAATTTGGTAAAAAATGGTGATAATTTCGCTAAATATCGATTAAAGTCATTTGTATTGAACTAATCATACTTTTTATATTTTTATCGTTAAGTTCACATTATTTTACATCTAAAACACGTCTTTACAATACATTTGGGTGAATATAAAAGGTCGTAAAAAAATTTTGAAATACGGGTGATGAATCCGCGAAATATCGTCTTAAGTCATTTCTATTAAACTAATCATACTTTTTATATTTTTAACGTTAAGTTCACATTATTTTACATCTAAAACACGTATTTACAATACATTTGGGTGAATACAAAAAATAGAAAAAAAATTTGGGAAAAAATTTGGTAAAAAATGGTGATAATTCCGCTAAATATCGTTTAAAGTCATTTGTATTAAACTAATCATACTTTTTATATTTTTATCGTTAAGTTCACATAATTTTACATCTAAAACACGTCTTTACAATACAATTGGGTGAATATAAAAGGTCGTAAAGAAATTTTGAAATACAGGTGATGAATCCGCTAAATATCGTCCTAAGTCATTTCTATTAAACTAATTATACTTTTTATATTTTTAACGTTAATTTCACATTATTTTACATCTAAAACACGTGTTTACAATAGATTTGGGTGAATACAAAAAATAGAAAAAAAAATTTGGGAAAAAATGGTGATAATTTCGCTAAATATCGATTAAAGTCATTTGTATTGAACTAATCATACTTTTTATATTTTTATCGTTAAGTTCACATTATTTTACATCTAAAACACGTATTTACAATACATTTGGGTGAATACAAAAAATAGAAAAAAAATTTGGGAAAAAATTGGGTAAAAAATGGTGATAATTCCGCTAAATATCATTTAAAGTCATTTGTATTGAACTAATCATACTTTTTATATTTTTATCGTTAAGCTCACATAATTTTACATCTAAAACACGTCTTTACAATACATTTGGGTGAATATAAAAGTCCGTAAAAAAATTTTGAAATATGGGTGATGAATCCGCTAAATATCGTCTAAAGTCATTTTTATTAAACTAATCATACTTTTTATATTTTTAACGTTAAGTTCACATTATTTTACATCTAAAACACGTGTTTACAATACATTTTGGTGAATACAAAAAATAGAAAAAAAATTTGGGAAAAAATTTTGTAAAAAATGGTGATAATTTCGCTAAATATCGATTAAAGTCATTTGTATTGAACTAATCATACTTTTTATATTTTTATCGTTAAGTTCACATTATTTTACATCTAAAACACGTCTTTACAATACATTTGGGTGAATATAAAAGGTCGTAAAAAAATTTTGAAATACGGGTGATGAATCCGCTAAATATCGTCTTAAGTCATTTTTATTAAACTAATCATACTTTTTATATTTTTAACGTTAAGTTCACATTATTTTACATCTAAAACACGTATTTACAATACATTTGGGTGAATACAAAAAATAGAAAAAAAATTTGGTAAAAAATGGTGATAATTCCGCTAAATATCGTTTAAAGTCATTTGTATTGAACTTATCATACTTTTTATATTTTTATCGTTAAGTTCACATATTTTAACATCTAAAACACGTCTTTACAATACATTTGGGTGAATATAAAAGGTCGTAAAAAAATTTTGAAATACAGGTGATGAATCCGCTAAATATCGTCCTAAGTCATTTCTATTAAACTAATCATACTTTTTATATTTTTATCGTTAAGTTCACATAATTTTACATCTAAAACACGTCTTTACAATACAATTGGGTGAATATAAAAGGTCGTAAAGAAATTTTGAAATACAGGTGATGAATCCGCTAAATATCGTCTTAAGTCATTTCTATTAAACTAATCATACTTTTTATATTTTTAACGTTAAGTTCACATTATTTTACATCTAAAACACGTGTTTACAATAGATTTGGGTGAATACAAAAAATAGAAAAAAAAATTTGGGAAAAAATTTGGTAAAAAATGGTGATAATTTCGCTAAATATCGATTAAAGTCATTTGTATTGAACTAATCATACTTTTTATATTTTTATCGTTAAGTTCACATTATTTTACATCTAAAACACGTATTTACAATACATTTGGGTGAATACAGAAAAATAAAAAAAAAATTTGGTAAAAAATGGTGATAATTTCGCTAAATATCGATTAAAGTCATTTGTATTGAACTAATCATACTTTTTATATTTTTATCGTTAAGTTCACATTATTTTACATCTAAAACACGTCTTTACAATACATTTGGGTGAATATAAAAGGTCGTAAAAAAATTTTGAAATATGGGTGATGAATCCGCTAAATATCGTCTAAAGTCATTTTTATTAAACTAATCATACTTTTTATATTTTTAACGTTAAGTTCACATTATTTTACATCTAAAACACGTGTTTACAATACATTTTGGTGAATACAAAAAATAGAAAAAAAATTTGGGAAAAAATTTTGTAAAAAATGGTGATAATTTCGCTAAATATCGATTAAAGTCATTTGTATTGAACTAATCATACTTTTTATATTTTTATCGTTAAGTTCACATTATTTTACATCTAAAACACGTCTTTACAATACATTTGGGTGAATATAAAAGGTCGTAAAAAAATTTTGAAATACGGGTTATGAATCCGCTAAATATCGTCTTAAGTCATTTTTATTAAACTAATCATACTTTTTATATTTTTAACGTTAAGTTCACATTATTTTACATCTAAAACACGTATTTACAATACATTTGGGTGAATACAAAAAATAGAAAAAAAATTTGGTAAAAAATGGTGATAATTCCGCTAAATATCGTTTAAAGTCATTTGTATTGAACTTATCATACTTTTTATATTTTTATCGTTAAGTTCACATATTTTAACATCTAAAACACGTCTTTACAATACATTTGGGTGAATATAAAAGGTCGTAAAAAAATTTTGAAATACAGGTGATGAATCCGCTAAATATCGTCCTAAGTCATTTCTATTAAACTAATCATACTTTTTATATTTTTATCGTTAAGTTCACATAATTTTACATCTAAAACACGTCTTTACAATACAATTGGGTGAATATAAAAGGTCGTAAAGAAATTTTGAAATACAGGTGATGAATCCGCTAAATATCGTCTTAAGTCATTTCTATTAAACTAATCATACTTTTTATATTTTTAACGTTAAGTTCACATTATTTTACATCTAAAACACGTGTTTACAATAGATTTGGGTGAATACAAAAAATAGAAAAAAAAATTTGGGAAAAAATTTGGTAAAAAATGGTGATAATTTCGCTAAATATCGATTAAAGTCATTTGTATTGAACTAATCATACTTTTTATATTTTTATCGTTAAGTTCACATTATTTTACATCTAAAACACGTATTTACAATACATTTGGGTGAATACAGAAAAATAAAAAAAAAATTTGGTAAAAAATGGTGATAATTTCGCTAAATATCGATTAAAGTCATTTGTATTGAACTAATCATACTTTTTATATTTTTATCGTTAAGTTCACATTATTTTACATCTAAAACACGTCTTTACAATACATTTGGGTGAATATAAAAGGTCGTAAAAAAATTTTGAAATACGGGTGATGAATCCGCTAAATATCGTCTTAAGTCATTTCTATTAAACTAATCATACTTTTTATATTTTTAACGTTAAGTTCACATTATTTTACATCTAAAACACGTATTTACAATACATTTGGGTGAATACAAAAAATAGAAAAAAAATTTGGGAAAAAATTTGGTAAAAAATGGTGATAATTCCGCTAAATATCGTTTAAAGTCATTGGTATTGAACTTATCATACTTTTTATATTTTTATCGTTAAGTTCACATATTTTAACATCTAAAACACGTCTTTACAATACATTTGGGTGAATATAAAAGGTCGTAAAAAAATTTTGAAATACAGGTGATGAATCCGCTAAATATCGTCCTAAGTCATTTCTATTAAACTAATCATACTTTTTATATTTTTATCGTTAAGTTCACATAATTTTACATCTAAAACACGTCTTTACAATACAATTGGGTGAATATAAAAGGTCGTAAAGAAATTTTGAAATACAGGTGATGAATCCGCTAAATATCGTCTTAAGTCATTTCTATTAAACTAATCATACTTTTTATATTTTTAACGTTAAGTTCACATTATTTTACATCTAAAACACGTGTTTACAATAGATTTGGGCGAATACAAAAAATAGAAAAAAAAATTTGGTCAAAAATTTGGTAAAAAATGGTGATAATTTCGCTAAATATCGATTAAAGTCATTTGTATTGAACTAATCATACTTTTTATATTTTTATCGTTAAGTTCACATTATTTTACATCTAAAACACGTATTTACAATACATTTGGGTGAATACAAAAAATAGAAAAAAAATTTGGGAAAAAATTGGGTAAAAAATGGTGATAATTCCGCTAAATATCATTTAAAGTCATTTGTATTGAACTAATCATACTTTTTATATTTTTATCGTTAAGCTCACATAATTTTACATCTAAAACACGTCTTTACAATACATTTGGGTGAATATAAAAGTTCGTAAAAAAATTTTGAAATATGGGTGATGAATCCGCTAAATATCGTCTAAAGTCATTTTTATTAAACTAATCATACTTTTTATATTTTTAACGTTAAGTTCACATTATTTTACATCTAAAACACGTGTTTACAATACATTTTGGTGAATACAAAAAATAGAAAAAAAATTTGGGAAAAAATTTGGTAAAAAATGGTGATAATTTCGCTAAATATCGATTAAAGTCATTTGTATTGAACTAATCATACTTTTTATATTTTTATCGTTAAGTTCACATTATTTTACATCTAAAACACGTCTTTACAATACATTTGGGTGAATATAAAAGGTCGTAAAAAAATTTTGAAATACGGGTGATGAATCCGCTAAATATCGTCTTAAGTCATTTCTATTAAACTAATCATACTTTTTATATTTTTAACGTTAAGTTCACATTATTTTACATCTAAAACACGTATTTACAATACATTTGGGTGAATACAAAAAATAGAAAAAAAATTTGGTAAAAAATGGTGATAATTCCGCTAAATATCGTTTAAAGTCATTTGTATTGAACTTATCATACTTTTTATATTTTTATCGTTAAGTTCACATATTTTAACATCTAAAACACGTCTTTACAATACATTTGGGTGAATATAAAAGGTCGTAAAAAAATTTTGAAATACAGGTGATGAATCCGCTAAATATCGTCCTAAGTCATTTCTATTAAACTAATCATACTTTTTATATTTTTATCGTGAAGTTCACATAATTTTACATCTAAAACACGTGTTTACAATAGATTTGGGTGAATACAAAAAATAGAAAAAAAAATTTGGGAAAAAATTTGGTAAAAAATTGTGATAATTTCGCTAAATATCGATTAAAGTCATTTGTATTGAACTAATCATACTTTTTATATTTTTATCGTTAAGTTCACATTATTTTACATCTAAAACACGTATTTACAATACATTTGGGTGAATACAGAAAAATAAAAAAAAAATTTGGTAAAAAATGGTGATAATTTCGCTAAATATCGATTAAAGTCATTTGTATTGAACTAATCATACTTTTTATATTTTTATCGTTAAGTTCACATTATTTTACATCTAAAACACGTCTTTACAATACATTTGGGTGAATATAAAAGGTCGTAAAAAAATTTTGAAATATGGGTGATGAATCCGCTAAATATCGTCTAAAGTCATTTTTATTAAACTAATCATACTTTTTATATTTTTAACGTTAAGTTCACATTATTTTACATCTAAAACACGTGTTTACAATACATTTTGGTGAATACAAAAAATAGAAAAAAAATTTGGGAAAAAATTTTGTAAAAAATGGTGATAATTTCGCTAAATATCGATTAAAGTCATTTGTATTGAACTAATCATACTTTTTATATTTTTATCGTTAAGTTCACATTATTTTACATCTAAAACACGTCTTTACAATACATTTGGGTGAATATAAAAGGTCGTAAAAAAATTTTGAAATACGGGTGATGAATCCGCTAAATATCGTCTTAAGTCATTTTTATTAAACTAATCATACTTTTTATATTTTTAACGTTAAGTTCACATTATTTTACATCTAAAACACGTATTTACAATACATTTGGGTGAATACAAAAAATAGAAAAAAAATTTGGTAAAAAATGGTGATAATTCCGCTAAATATCGTTTAAAGTCATTTGTATTGAACTTATCATACTTTTTATATTTTTATCGTTAAGTTCACATATTTTAACATCTAAAACACGTCTTTACAATACATTTGGGTGAATATAAAAGGTCGTAAAAAAATTTTGAAATACAGGTGATGAATCCGCTAAATATCGTCCTAAGTCATTTCTATTAAACTAATCATACTTTTTATATTTTTATCGTTAAGTTCACATAATTTTACATCTAAAACACGTCTTTACAATACAATTGGGTGAATATAAAAGGTCGTAAAGAAATTTTGAAATACAGGTGATGAATCCGCTAAATATCGTCTTAAGTCATTTCTATTAAACTAATCATACTTTTTATATTTTTAACGTTAAGTTCACATTATTTTACATCTAAAACACGTGTTTACAATAGATTTGGGTGAATACAAAAAATAGAAAAAAAAATTTGGGAAAAAATTTGGTAAAAAATGGTGATAATTTCGCTAAATATCGATTAAAGTCATTTGTATTGAACTAATCATACTTTTTATATTTTTATCGTTAAGTTCACATTATTTTACATCTAAAACACGTATTTACAATACATTTGGGTGAATACAGAAAAATAAAAAAAAAATTTGGTAAAAAATGGTGATAATTTCGCTAAATATCGATTAAAGTCATTTGTATTGAACTAATCATACTTTTTATATTTTTATCGTTAAGTTCACATTATTTTACATCTAAAACACGTCTTTACAATACATTTGGGTGAATATAAAAGGTCGTAAAAAAATTTTGAAATACGGGTGATGAATCCGCTAAATATCGTCTTAAGTCATTTCTATTAAACTAATCATACTTTTTATATTTTTAACGTTAAGTTCACATTATTTTACATCTAAAACACGTATTTACAATACATTTGGGTGAATACAAAAAATAGAAAAAAAATTTGGGAAAAAATTTGGTAAAAAATGGTGATAATTCCGCTAAATATCGTTTAAAGTCATTGGTATTGAACTTATCATACTTTTTATATTTTTATCGTTAAGTTCACATATTTTAACATCTAAAACACGTCTTTACAATACATTTGGGTGAATATAAAAGGTCGTAAAAAAATTTTGAAATACAGGTGATGAATCCGCTAAATATCGTCCTAAGTCATTTCTATTAAACTAATCATACTTTTTATATTTTTATCGTTAAGTTCACATAATTTTACATCTAAAACACGTCTTTACAATACAATTGGGTGAATATAAAAGGTCGTAAAGAAATTTTGAAATACAGGTGATGAATCCGCTAAATATCGTCTTAAGTCATTTCTATTAAACTAATCATACTTTTTATATTTTTAACGTTAAGTTCACATTATTTTACATCTAAAACACGTGTTTACAATAGATTTGGGCGAATACAAAAAATAGAAAAAAAAATTTGGTCAAAAATTTGGTAAAAAATGGTGATAATTTCGCTAAATATCGATTAAAGTCATTTGTATTGAACTAATCATACTTTTTATATTTTTATCGTTAAGTTCACATTATTTTACATCTAAAACACGTATTTACAATACATTTGGGTGAATACAAAAAATAGAAAAAAAATTTGGGAAAAAATTGGGTAAAAAATGGTGATAATTCCGCTAAATATCATTTAAAGTCATTTGTATTGAACTAATCATACTTTTTATATTTTTATCGTTAAGCTCACATAATTTTACATCTAAAACACGTCTTTACAATACATTTGGGTGAATATAAAAGTTCGTAAAAAAATTTTGAAATATGGGTGATGAATCCGCTAAATATCGTCTAAAGTCATTTTTATTAAACTAATCATACTTTTTATATTTTTAACGTTAAGTTCACATTATTTTACATCTAAAACACGTGTTTACAATACATTTTGGTGAATACAAAAAATAGAAAAAAAATTTGGGAAAAAATTTGGTAAAAAATGGTGATAATTTCGCTAAATATCGATTAAAGTCATTTGTATTGAACTAATCATACTTTTTATATTTTTATCGTTAAGTTCACATTATTTTACATCTAAAACACGTCTTTACAATACATTTGGGTGAATATAAAAGGTCGTAAAAAAATTTTGAAATACGGGTGATGAATCCGCTAAATATCGTCTAAAGTCATTTTTATTAAACTAATCATACTTTTTATATTTTTATCGTTAAGTTCACATAATTTTACATCTAAAACACGTCTTTACAATACAATTGGGTGAATATAAAAGGTCGTAAAGAAATTTTGAAATACAGGTGATGAATCCGCTAAATATCGTCTTAAGTCATTTCTATTAAACTAATCATACTTTTTATATTTTTAACGTTAAGTTCACATTATTTTACATCTAAAACACGTGTTTACAATAGATTTGGGTGAATACAAAAAATAGAAAAAAAAATTTGGGAAAAAATTTGGTAAAAAATGGTGATAATTTCGCTAAATATCGATTAAAGTCATTTGTATTGAACTAATCATACTTTTTATATTTTTATCGTTAAGTTCACATTATTTTACATCTAAAACACGTATTTACAATACATTTGGGTGAATACAGAAAAATAAAAAAAAAATTTGGTAAAAAATGGTGATAATTTCGCTAAATATCGATTAAAGTCATTTGTATTGAACTAATCATACTTTTTATATTTTTATCGTTAAGTTCACATTATTTTACATCTAAAACACGTCTTTACAATACATTTGGGTGAATATAAAAGGTCGTAAAAAAATTTTGAAATACGGGTGATGAATCCGCTAAATATCGTCTTAAGTCATTTCTATTAAACTAATCATACTTTTTATATTTTTAACGTTAAGTTCACATTATTTTACATCTAAAACACGTATTTACAATACATTTGGGTGAATACAAAAAATAGAAAAAAAATTTGGGAAAAAATTTGGTAAAAAATGGTGATAATTCCGCTAAATATCGTTTAAAGTCATTGGTATTGAACTTATCATACTTTTTATATTTTTATCGTTAAGTTCACATATTTTAACATCTAAAACACGTCTTTACAATACATTTGGGTGAATATAAAAGGTCGTAAAAAAATTTTGAAATACAGGTGATGAATCCGCTAAATATCGTCCTAAGTCATTTCTATTAAACTAATCATACTTTTTATATTTTTATCGTTAAGTTCACATAATTTTACATCTAAAACACGTCTTTACAATACAATTGGGTGAATATAAAAGGTCGTAAAGAAATTTTGAAATACAGGTGATGAATCCGCTAAATATCGTCTTAAGTCATTTCTATTAAACTAATCATACTTTTTATATTTTTAACGTTAAGTTCACATTATTTTACATCTAAAACACGTGTTTACAATAGATTTGGGCGAATACAAAAAATAGAAAAAAAAATTTGGTCAAAAATTTGGTAAAAAATGGTGATAATTTCGCTAAATATCGATTAAAGTCATTTGTATTGAACTAATCATACTTTTTATATTTTTATCGTTAAGTTCACATTATTTTACATCTAAAACACGTATTTACAATACATTTGGGTGAATACAAAAAATAGAAAAAAAATTTGGGAAAAAATTGGGTAAAAAATGGTGATAATTCCGCTAAATATCATTTAAAGTCATTTGTATTGAACTAATCATACTTTTTATATTTTTATCGTTAAGCTCACATAATTTTACATCTAAAACACGTCTTTACAATACATTTGGGTGAATATAAAAGTTCGTAAAAAAATTTTGAAATATGGGTGATGAATCCGCTAAATATCGTCTAAAGTCATTTTTATTAAACTAATCATACTTTTTATATTTTTAACGTTAAGTTCACATTATTTTACATCTAAAACACGTGTTTACAATACATTTTGGTGAATACAAAAAATAGAAAAAAAATTTGGGAAAAAATTTGGTAAAAAATGGTGATAATTTCGCTAAATATCGATTAAAGTCATTTGTATTGAACTAATCATACTTTTTATATTTTTATCGTTAAGTTCACATTATTTTACATCTAAAACACGTCTTTACAATACATTTGGGTGAATATAAAAGGTCGTAAAAAAATTTTGAAATACGGGTGATGAATCCGCTAAATATCGTCTTAAGTCATTTCTATTAAACTAATCATACTTTTTATATTTTTAACGTTAAGTTCACATTATTTTACATCTAAAACACGTATTTACAATACATTTGGGTGAATACAAAAAATAGAAAAAAAATTTGGTAAAAAATGGTGATAATTCCGCTAAATATCGTTTAAAGTCATTTGTATTGAACTTATCATACTTTTTATATTTTTATCGTTAAGTTCACATATTTTAACATCTAAAACACGTCTTTACAATACATTTGGGTGAATATAAAAGGTCGTAAAAAAATTTTGAAATACAGGTGATGAATCCGCTAAATATCGTCCTAAGTCATTTCTATTAAACTAATCATACTTTTTATATTTTTATCGTTAAGTTCACATAATTTTACATCTAAAACACGTGTTTACAATAGATTTGGGTGAATACAAAAAATAGAAAAAAAAATTTGGGAAAAAATTTGGTAAAAAATTGTGATAATTTCGCTAAATATCGATTAAAGTCATTTGTATTGAACTAATCATACTTTTTATATTTTTATCGTTAAGTTCACATTATTTTACATCTAAAACACGTCTTTACAATACATTTGGGTGAATATAAAAGGTCGTAAAAAAATTTTGAAATACGGGTGATGAATCCGCTAAATATCGTCTTAAGTCATTTCTATTAAACTAATCATACTTTTTATATTTTTAACGTTAAGTTCACATTATTTTACATCTAAAACACGTATTTACAATACATTTGGGTGAATACAAAAAATAGAAAAAAAATTTGGTAAAAAATGGTGATAATTCCGCTAAATATCGTTTAAAGTCATTTGTATTGAACTTATCATACTTTTTATATTTTTATCGTTAAGTTCACATATTTTAACATCTAAAACACGTCTTTACAATACAATTGGGTGAATATAAAAGGTCGTAAAGAAATTTTGAAATACAGGTGATGAATCCGCTAAATATCGTCTTAAGTCATTTCTATTAAACTAATCATACTTTTTATATTTTTAACGTTAAGTTCACATTATTTTACATCTAAAACACGTGTTTACAATAGATTTGGGTGAATACAAAAAATAGAAAAAAAAATTTGGGAAAAAATTTGGTAAAAAATTGTGATAATTTCGCTAAATATCGATTAAAGTCATTTGTATTGAACTAATCATACTTTTTATATTTTTATCGTTAAGTTCACATTATTTTACATCTAAAACACGTATTTACAATACATTTGGGTGAATACAAAAAATAGAAAAAAAATTTGGGAAAAAATTGGGTAAAAAATGGTGATAATTCCGCTAAATATCATTTAAAGTCATTTGTATTGAACTAATCATACTTTTTATATTTTTATCGTTAAGCTCACATAATTTTACATCTAAAACACGTCTTTACAATACATTTGGGTGAATATAAAAGTTCGTAAAAAAATTTTGAAATACGGGTGATGAATCCGCTAAATATCGTCTAAAGTCATTTTTATTAAACTAATCATACTTTTTATATTTTTAACGTTAAGTTCACATTATTTTACATCTAGAACACGTGTTTACAATACATTTTGGTGAATACAAAAAATAGAAAAAAAATTTGGGAAAAAATTTGGTAAAAAATGGTTATAATTTCGCTAAATATCGATTAAAGTCATTTGTATTGAACTAATCATACTTTTTATATTTTTATCGTTAAGTTCACATTATTTTACATCTAAAACACGTCTTTACAATACATTTGGGTAAATATAAAAGGTCGTAAAAAAATTTTGAAATACGGGTGATGAATCCGCTAAATATCGTCTTAAGTCATTTCTATTAAACTAATCATACTTTTTATATTTTTAACGTTAAGTTCACATTATTTTACATCTAAAACACGTATTTACAATACATTTGGGTGAATACAAAAAATAGAAAAAAAATTTGGGAAAAAATTTGGTAAAAAATGGTGATAATTCCGCTAAATATCGTTTAAAGTCATTTGTATTGAACTTATCATACTTTTTATATTTTTATCGTTAAGTTCACATATTTTAACATCTAAAACACGTCTTTACAATACATTTGGGTGAATATAAAAGGTCGTAAAAAAATTTTGAAATACAGGTGATGAATCCGCTAAATATCGTCCTAAGTCATTTCTATTAAACTAATCATACTTTTTATATTTTTATCGTTAAGTTCACATAATTTTACATCTAAAACACGTCTTTACAATACAATTGGGTGAATATAAAAGGTCGTAAAGAAATTTTGAAATACAGGTGATGAATCCGCTAAATATCGTCTTAAGTCATTTCTATTAAACTAATCATACTTTTTATATTTTTAACGTTAAGTTCACATTATTTTACATCTAAAACACGTGTTTACAATAGATTTGGGCGAATACAAAAAATAGAAAAAAAAATTTGGGAAAAAATTTGGTAAAAAATGGTGATAATTTCGCTAAATATCGATTAAAGTCATTTGTATTGAACTAATCATACTTTTTATATTTTTATCGTTAAGTTCACATTATTTTACATCTAAAACACGTATTTACAATACATTTGGGTGAATACAAAAAATAGAAAAAAAATTTGGGAAAAAATTGGGTAAAAAATGGTGATAATTCCGCTAAATATCATTTAAAGTCATTTGTATTGAACTAATCATACTTTTTATATTTTTATCGTTAAGCTCACATAATTTTACATCTAAAACACGTCTTTACAATACATTTGGGTGAATATAAAAGTTCGTAAAAAAATTTTGAAATATGGGTGATGAATCCGCTAAATATCGTCTAAAGTCATTTTTATTAAACTAATCATACTTTTTATATTTTTAACGTTAAGTTCACATTATTTTACATCTAAAACACGTGTTTACAATACATTTTGGTGAATACAAAAAATAGAAAAAAAATTTGGGAAAAAATTTGGTAAAAAATGGTGATAATTTCGCTAAATATCGATTAAAGTCATTTGTATTGAACTAATCATACTTTTTATATTTTTATCGTTAAGTTCACATTATTTTACATCTAAAACACGTCTTTATAATACATTTGGGTGAATATAAAAGGTCGTAAAAAAATTTTGAAATACGGGTGATGAATCCGCTAAATATCGTCTTAAGTCATTTCTATTAAACTAATCATACTTTTTATATTTTTAACGTTAAGTTCACATTATTTTACATCTAAAACACGTATTTACAATACATTTGGGTGAATACAAAAAATAGAAAAAAAATTTGGTAAAAAATGGTGATAATTCCGCTAAATATCGTTTAAAGTCATTTGTATTGAACTTATCATACTTTTTATATTTTTATCGTTAAGTTCACATATTTTAACATCTAAAACACGTCTTTACAATACATTTGGGTGAATATAAAAGGTCGTAAAAAAATTTTGAAATACAGGTGATGAATCCGCTAAATATCGTCCTAAGTCATTTCTATTAAACTAATCATACTTTTTATATTTTTATCGTTAAGTTCACATAATTTTACATCTAAAACACGTCTTTACAATACAATTGGGTGAATATAAAAGGTCGTAAAGAAATTTTGAAATACAGGCGATGAATCCGCTAAATATCGTCTTAAGTCATTTCTATTAAACTAATCATACTTTTTATATTTTTAACGTTAAGTTCACATTATTTTACATCTAAAACACGTGTTTACAATAGATTTGGGTGAATACAAAAAATAGAAAAAAAAATTTGGGAAAAAATTTGGTAAAAAATGGTGATAATTTCGCTAAATATCGATTAAAGTCATTTGTATTTAACTAATCATACTTTTTATATTTTTATCGTTAAGTTCACATTATTTTACATCTAAAACACGTATTTACAATACATTTGGGTGAATACAAAAAATAGAAAAAAAATTTGGGAAAAAATTGGGTAAAAAATGGTGATAATTCCGCTAAATATCATTTAAAGTCATTTGTATTGAACTAATCATACTTTTTATATTTTTATCGTTAAGCTCACATAATTTTACATCTAAAACACGTCTTTACAATACATTTGGGTGAATATAAAAGTTCGTAAAAAAATTTTGAAATATGGGTGATGAATCCGCTAAATATCGTCTAAAGTCATTTTTATTAAACTAATCATACTTTTTATATTTTTAACGTTAAGTTCACATTATTTTACATCTAAAACACGTGTTTACAATACATTTTGGTGAATACAAAAAATAGAAAAAAAATTTGGGAAAAAATTTGGTAAAAAATGGTGATAATTTCGCTAAATATCGATTAAAGTCATTTGTATTGAACTAATCATACTTTTTATATTTTTATCGTTAAGTTCACATTATTTTACATCTAAAACACGTCTTTACAATACATTTGGGTGAATATAAAAGGTCGTAAAAAAATTTTGAAATACGGGTGATGAATCCGCTAAATATCGTCTTAAGTCATTTCTATTAAACTAATCATACTTTTTATATTTTTAACGTTAAGTTCACATTATTTTACATCTAAAACACGTATTTACAATACATTTGGGTGAATACAAAAAATAGAAAAAAAATTTGGTAAAAAATGGTGATAATTCCGCTAAATATCGTTTAAAGTCATTTGTATTGAACTTATCATACTTTTTATATTTTTATCGTTAAGTTCACATATTTAACATCTAAAACACGTCTTTACAATACATTTGGGTGAATATAAAAGGTCGTAAAAAAATTTTGAAATACAGGTGATGAATCCGCTAAATATCGTCCTAAGTCATTTCTATTAAACTAATCATACTTTTTATATTTTTATCGTTAAGTTCACATAATTTTACATCTAAAACACGTCTTTACAATACAATTGGGTGAATATAAAAGGTCGTAAAGAAATTTTGAAATACAGGCGATGAATCCGCTAAATATCGTCTTAAGTCATTTCTATTAAACTAATCATACTTTTTATATTTTTAACGTTAAGTTCACATTATTTTACATCTAAAACACGTGTTTACAATAGATTTGGGTGAATACAAAAAATAGAAAAAAAAATTTGGGAAAAAATTTGGTAAAAAATGGTGATAATTTCGATAAATATCGATTAAAGTCATTTGTATTGAACTAATCATACTTTTTATATTTTTATCGTTAAGTTCACATTATTTTACATCTTAAACACGTATTTACAATACATTTGGGTGAATACAAAAACTAGAAAAAAAATTTGGGAAAAAATTGGGTAAAAAATGGTGATAATTCCGCTAAATATCGTTTAAATTCATTTGTATTGAACTAATCATACTTTTTATATTTTTATCGTTAAGTTCACATAATTTTACATCTAAAACATGTCTTTACAATACATTTGGGTGAATACAAAAAATAGAAAAAAAATTTGGGAAAAAATTTGGTAAAAAATGGTGATAATTTCGCTAAATATCGATTAAAGTCATTTGTATTGAACTAATCATACTTTTTATATTTTTATCGTTAAGTTCACATTATTTTACATCTAAAACACGTCTTTACAATACATTTGGGTGAATATAAAAGGTCGTAAAAAAATTTTGAAATACGGGTGATGAATCCGCTAAATATCGTCTTAAGTCATTTCTATTAAACTAATCATACTTTTTATATTTTTAACGTTAAGTTCACATTATTTTACATCTAAAACACGTATTTACAATACATTTGGGTGAATACAAAAAATAGAAAAAAAATTTGGTAAAAAATGGTGATAATTCCGCTAAATATCGTTTAAAGTCATTTGTATTGAACTTATCATACTTTTTATATTTTTATCGTTAAGTTCACATATTTAACATCTAAAACACGTCTTTACAATACATTTGGGTGAATATAAAAGGTCGTAAAAAAATTTTGAAATACAGGTGATGAATCCGCTAAATATCGTCCTAAGTCATTTCTATTAAACTAATCATACTTTTTATATTTTTATCGTTAAGTTCACATAATTTTACATCTAAAACACGTCTTTACAATACAATTGGGTGAATATAAAAGGTCGTAAAGAAATTTTGAAATACAGGCGATGAATCCGCTAAATATCGTCTTAAGTCATTTCTATTAAACTAATCATACTTTTTATATTTTTAACGTTAAGTTCACATTATTTTACATCTAAAACACGTGTTTACAATAGATTTGGGTGAATACAAAAAATAGAAAAAAAAATTTGGGAAAAAATTTGGTAAAAAATGGTGATAATTTCGCTAAATATCGATTAAAGTCATTTGTATTGAACTAATCATACTTTTTATATTTTTATCGTTAAGTTCACATTATTTTACATCTAAAACACGTCTTTACAATACATTTGGGTGAATATAAAAGGTCGTAAAAAAATTTTGAAATACGGGTGATGAATCCGCTAAATATCGTCTTAAGTCATTTCTATTAAACTAATCATACTTTTTATATTTTTAACGTTAAGTTCACATTATTTTACATCTAAAACACGTATTTACAATACATTTGGGTGAATACAAAAAATAGAAAAAAAATTTGGTAAAAAATGGTGATAATTCCGCTAAATATCGTTTAAAGTCATTTGTATTGAACTTATCATACTTTTTATATTTTTATCGTTAAGTTCACATATTTAACATCTAAAACACGTCTTTACAATACATTTGGGTGAATATAAAAGGTCGTAAAAAAATTTTGAAATACAGGTGATGAATCCGCTAAATATCGTCCTAAGTCATTTCTATTAAACTAATCATACTTTTTATATTTTTATCGTTAAGTTCACATAATTTTACATCTAAAACACGTCTTTACAATACAATTGGGTGAATATAAAAGGTCGTAAAGAAATTTTGAAATACAGGCGATGAATCCGCTAAATATCGTCTTAAGTCATTTCTATTAAACTAATCATACTTTTTATATTTTTAACGTTAAGTTCACATTATTTTACATCTAAAACACGTGTTTACAATAGATTTGGGTGAATACAAAAAATAGAAAAAAAAATTTGGGAAAAAATTTGGTAAAAAATGGTGATAATTTCGATAAATATCGATTAAAGTCATTTGTATTGAACTAATCATACTTTTTATATTTTTATCGTTAAGTTCACATTATTTTACATCTTAAACACGTATTTACAATACATTTGGGTGAATACAAAAACTAGAAAAAAAATTTGGGAAAAAATTGGGTAAAAAATGGTGATAATTCCGCTAAATATCGTTTAAATTCATTTGTATTGAACTAATCATACTTTTTATATTTTTATCGTTAAGTTCACATAATTTTACATCTAAAACATGTCTTTACAATACATTTGGGTGAATACAAAAAATAGAAAAAAAATTTGGGAAAAAATTTGGTAAAAAATGGTGATAATTTCGCTAAATATCGATTAAAGTCATTTGTATTGAACTAATCATACTTTTTATATTTTTATCGTTAAGTTCACATTATTTTACATCTAAAACACGTCTTTACAATACATTTGGGTGAATATAAAAGGTCGTAAAAAAATTTTGAAATACGGGTGATGAATCCGCTAAATATCGTCTTAAGTCATTTCTATTAAACTAATCATACTTTTTATATTTTTAACGTTAAGTTCACATTATTTTACATCTAAAACACGTATTTACAATACATTTGGGTGAATACAAAAAATAGAAAAAAAATTTGGTAAAAAATGGTGATAATTCCGCTAAATATCGTTTAAAGTCATTTGTATTGAACTTAT
This sequence comes from Diuraphis noxia, assembly GCF_037042655.1. Lineage (NCBI taxonomy): Eukaryota > Metazoa > Arthropoda > Insecta > Hemiptera > Aphididae > Diuraphis > Diuraphis noxia. The sequence goes on from NW_028301711.1 coordinate 109,897,951, forward strand.
CATACTTTTTATATTTTTATCGTTAAGTTCACATATTTAACATCTAAAACACGTCTTTACAATACATTTGGGTGAATATAAAAGGTCGTAAAAAAATTTTGAAATACAGGTGATGAATCCGCTAAATATCGTCCTAAGTCATTTCTATTAAACTAATCATACTTTTTATATTTTTATCGTTAAGTTCACATAATTTTACATCTAAAACACGTCTTTACAATACAATTGGGTGAATATAAAAGGTCGTAAAGAAATTTTGAAATACAGGCGATGAATCCGCTAAATATCGTCTTAAGTCATTTCTATTAAACTAATCATACTTTTTATATTTTTAACGTTAAGTTCACATTATTTTACATCTAAAACACGTGTTTACAATAGATTTGGGTGAATACAAAAAATAGAAAAAAAAATTTGGGAAAAAATTTGGTAAAAAATGGTGATAATTTCGATAAATATCGATTAAAGTCATTTGTATTGAACTAATCATACTTTTTATATTTTTATCGTTAAGTTCACATTATTTTACATCTTAAACACGTATTTACAATACATTTGGGTGAATACAAAAACTAGAAAAAAAATTTGGGAAAAAATTGGGTAAAAAATGGTGATAATTCCGCTAAATATCGTTTAAATTCATTTGTATTGAACTAATCATACTTTTTATATTTTTATCGTTAAGTTCACATAATTTTACATCTAAAACATGTCTTTACAATACATTTGGGTGAATACAAAAAATAGAAAAAAAATTTGGGAAAAAATTTGGTAAAAAATGGTGATAATTCCGCTAAATATCGTTTAAAGTCATTTGTATTGAACTTATCATACTTTTTATATTTTTATCGTTAAGCTCACATAATTTTACATCTATAACACGTCTTTACAATACATTTGGGTGAATATAAAAGTTCGTAAAAAAATTTTGAAATACGGGTGATGAATCCGCTAAATATCGTCTAAAGTCATTTTTATTAAACTAATCATACTTTTTATATTTTTAACGTTAAGTTCACATTATTTTACATCTAAAACACGTGTTTACAATACATTTTGGTGAATACAAAAAATAGAAAAAAAATTTGGGAAAAAATTTGGTAAAAAATGGTGATAATTTCGCTAAATATCGATTAAAGTCATTTGTATTGAACTAATCATACTTTTTATATTTTTATCGTTAAGTTCACATTATTTTACATCTAAAACACGTCTTTACAATACATTTGGGTGAATATAAAAGGTCGTAAAAAAATTTTGAAATACGGGTGATGAATCCGCTAAATATCGTCTTAAGTCATTTCTATTAAACTAATCATACTTTTTATATTTTTAACGTTAAGTTCACATTATTTTACATCTAAAACACGTATTTACAATACATTTGGGTGAATACAAAAAATAGAAAAAAAATTTGGGAAAAAATTTGGTAAAAAATGGTGATAATTCCGCTAAATATCGTTTAAAGTCATTTGTATTGAATTAATCATACTTTTTATATTTTTATCGTTAAGCTCACATAATTTTACATCTAAAACACGTCATTACAATACATTTGGGTGAATATAAAAGTTCGTAAAAAAATTTTGAAATACGGGTGATGAATCCGCTAAATATCGTCTAAAGTCATTTTTATTAAACTAATCATACTTTTTATATTTTTAACGTTAAGTTCACATTATTTTACATCTAAAACACGTGTTTACAATACATTTGGGTGAATATAAAAGGTCGTAAAAAAATTTTGAAATACAGGAGATGAATCCGCTAAATATCGTCCTAAGTTATTTCTATTAAACTAATCATACTTTTTATATTTTTATCGTTAAGTTCACATAATTTTACATCTAAAACACGTCTTTACAATACAATTGGGTGAATATAAAAGGTCGTAAAGAAATTTTGAAATACAAGGTGATGAATCCGCTAAATATCGTCCTAAGTCATTTCTATTAAACTAATTATACTTTTTTATATTTTTAACGTTAATTTCACATTATTTTACATCTAAAACACGTGTTTACAATAGATTTGGGTGAATTCAAAAAATAGAAAAAAAAATTTGGGAAAAAATGGTGATAATTTCGCTAAATATCGATTAAAGTCATTTGTATTGAACTAATCATACTTTTTATATTTTTATCGTTAAGTTCACATTATTTTACATCTAAAACACGTATTTACAATACATTTGGGTGAATACAAAAAATAGAAAAAAAATTTGGGAAAAAATTGGGTAAAAAATGGTGATAATTCCGCTAAATATCATTTAAAGTCATTTGTATTGAACTAATCATACTTTTTATATTTTTATCGTTAAGCTCACATAATTTTACATCTAAAACACGTCTTTACAATACATTTGGGTGAATATAAAAGTTCGTAAAAAAATTTTGAAATACGGGTGATGAATCCGCTAAATATCGTCTAAAGTCATTTTTATTAAACTAATCATACTTTTTATATTTTTAACGTTAAGTTCACATTATTTTACATCTAAAACACGTGTTTACAATACATTTTGGTGAATACAAAAAATAGAAAAAAAATTTGGGAAAAAATTTGGTAAAAAATGGTGATAATTTCGATAAATATCGATTAAAGTCATTTGTATTGAACTAATCATACTTTTTATATTTTTATCGTTAAGTTCACTTTATTTTACATCTTAAACACGTATTTACAATACATTTGGGTGAATACAAAAACTAGAAAAAAAATTTGGGAAAAAATTGGGTAAAAAATGGTGATAATTCCGCTAAATATCGTTTAAATTCATTTGTATTGAACTAATCATACTTTTTATATTTTTATCGTTAAGTTCACATAATTTTACATCTAAAACATGTCTTTACAATACATTTGGGTGAATACAAAAAATAGAAAAAAAATTTGGGAAAAAATTTGGTAAAAAATGGTGATAATTCCGCTAAATATCGTTTAAAGTCATTTGTATTGAACTTATCATACTTTTTATATTTTTATCGTTAAGCTCACATAATTTTACATCTAAAACACGTCTTTACAATACATTTGGGTGAATATAAAAGTTCGTAAAAAAATTTTGAAATACGGGTGATGAATCCGCTAAATATCGTCTAAAGTCATTTTTATTAAACTAATCATACTTTTTATATTTTTAACGTTAAGTTCACATTATTTTACATCTAAAACACGTGTTTACAATACATTTTGGTGAATACAAAAAATAGAAAAAAAATTTGGGAAAAAATTTGGTAAAAAATGGTGATAATTTCGCTAAATATCGATTAAAGTCATTTGTATTGAACTAATCATACTTTTTATATTTTTATCGTTAAGTTCACATTATTTTACATCTAAAACACGTCTTTACAATACATTTGGGTGAATATAAAAGGTCGTAAAAAAATTTTGAAATACGGGTGATGAATCCGCTAAATATCGTCTTAAGTCATTTCTATTAAACTAATCATACTTTTTATATTTTTAACGTTAAGTTCACATTATTTTACATCTAAAACACGTATTTACAATACATTTGGGTGAATACAAAAAATAGAAAAAAAATTTGGGAAAAAATTTGGTAAAAAATGGTGATAATTCCGCTAAATATCGTTTAAAGTCATTTGTATTGAACTTATCATACTTTTTATATTTTTATCGTTAAGTTCACATATTTTAACATCTAAAACACGTCTTTACAATACATTTGGGTGAATATAAAAGGTCGTAAAAAAATTTTGAAATACAGGAGATGAATCCGCTAAATATCGTCCTAAGTTATTTCTATTAAACTAATCATACTTTTTATATTTTTATCGTTAAGTTCACATAATTTTACATCTAAAACACGTCTTTACAATACAATTGGGTGAATATAAAAGGTCGTAAAGAAATTTTGAAATACAGGTGATGAATCCGCTAAATATCGTCCTAAGTCATTTCTATTAAACTAATTATACTTTTTATATTTTTAACGTTAATTTCACATTATTTTACATCTAAAACACGTGTTTACAATAGATTTGGGTGAATACAAAAAATAGAAAAAAAAATTTGGGAAAAAATGGTGATAATTTCGCTAAATATCGATTAAAGTCATTTGTATTGAACTAATCATACTTTTTATATTTTTATCGTTAAGTTCACATTATTTTACATCTAAAACACGTATTTACAATACATTTGGGTGAATACAAAAAATAGAAAAAAAATTTGGGAAAAAATTGGGTAAAAAATGGTGATAATTCCGCTAAATATCATTTAAAGTCATTTGTATTGAACTAATCATACTTTTTATATTTTTATCGTTAAGCTCACATAATTTTACATCTAAAACACGTCTTTACAATACATTTGGGTGAATATAAAAGTTCGTAAAAAAATTTTGAAATACGGGTGATGAATCCGCTAAATATCGTCTAAAGTCATTTTTATTAAACTAATCATACTTTTTATATTTTTAACGTTAAGTTCACATTATTTTACATCTAAAACACGTGTTTACAATACATTTTGGTGAATACAAAAAATAGAAAAAAAATTTGGGAAAAAATTTGGTAAAAAATGGTGATAATTTCGATAAATATCGATTAAAGTCATTTGTATTGAACTAATCATACTTTTTATATTTTTATCGTTAAGTTCACTTTATTTTACATCTTAAACACGTATTTACAATACATTTGGGTGAATACAAAAACTAGAAAAAAAATTTGGGAAAAAATTGGGTAAAAAATGGTGATAATTCCGCTAAATATCGTTTAAATTCATTTGTATTGAACTAATCATACTTTTTATATTTTTATCGTTAAGTTCACATAATTTTACATCTAAAACATGTCTTTACAATACATTTGGGTGAATACAAAAAATAGAAAAAAAATTTGGGAAAAAATTTGGTGAAAAATGGTGATAATTCCGCTAAATATCGTTTAAAGTCATTTGTATTGAATTAATCATACTTTTTATATTTTTATCGTTAAGTTCACATTATTTTACATCTAAAACACGTCTTTACAATACATTTGGGTGAATATAAAAGGTCGTAAAAAAATTTTGAAATACGGGTGATGAATCCGATAAATATCGTTTAAAGTCATTTGTATTAAACTAATCATACTGTTTATATTTTTATCGTTAAGTTCACATTATTTTACATCTAAAACACGTCTTTACAATACATTTGGGTGAATATAAAAGGTCGTAAAAAAATTTTGAATACGGGTGATGAATCCGCTAAATATTGTCCTAAGTCATTTCTATTAAACTAATCATAGTTTTTATATTTTTAACGTTAAGTTCACATTATTTTACATCTAAAACACGTGTTTACAATACATTTGGGTGAATAAAAAAAATAGAAAAAAAATTTGGGAAAAAATTTGGTAAAAAATGGTGATAATTTCGCTAAATATCGATTAAAGTCATTTGTATTGAACTAATCATACTTTTTATATTTTTATCGTTAAGTTCACATTATTTTACATCTAAAACACGTCTTTACAATACATTTGGGTGAATATAAAAGGTCGTAAAAAAATTTTGAAATACAGGTGATGAATCCGCTAAATATCGTCCTAAGTTATTTCTATTAAACTAATCATACTTTTTATATTTTTATCGTTAAGTTCACATAATTTTACATCTAAAACACGTCTTTACAATACAATTGGGTGAATATAAAAGGTCGTAAAGAAATTTTGAAATACAGGTGATGAATCCGCTAAATATCGTCCTAAGTCATTTCTATTAAACTAATTATACTTTTTATATTTTTAACGTTAATTTCACATTATTTTACATCTAAAACACGTGTTTACAATAGATTTGGGTGAATACAAAAAATAGAAAAAAAAATTTGGGAAAAAATGGTGATAATTTCGCTAAATATCGATTAAAGTCATTTGTATTGAACTAATCATACTTTTTATATTTTTATCGTTAAGTTCACATTATTTTACATCTAAAACACGTATTTACAATACATTTGGGTGAATACAAAAAATAGAAAAAAAAATTTGGGAAAAAATGGTGATAATTTCGCTAAATATCGATTAAAGTCATTTGTATTGAACTAATCATACTTTTTATTTTTTTATCGTTAAGTTCACATTATTTTACATCGAAAACACGTATTTACAATACATTTGGGTGAATACAAAAAATAGAAAAAAAATTTGGGAAAAAATTTGGTAAAAAATGGTGATAATTTCGATAAATATCGATTAAAGTCATTTGTATTGAACTAATCATACTTTTTATATTTTTATCGTTAAGTTCACTTTATTTTACATCTTAAACACGTATTTACAATACATTTGGGTGAATACAAAAACTAGAAAAAAAATTTGGGAAAAAATTGGGTAAAAAATGGTGATAATTCCGCTAAATATCGTTTAAATTCATTTGTATTGAACTAATCATACTTTTTATATTTTTATCGTTAAGTTCACATAATTTTACATCTAAAACATGTCTTTACAATACATTTGGGTGAATACAAAAAATAGAAAAAAAATTTGGGAAAAAATTTGGTAAAAAATGGTGATAATTCCGCTAAATATCGTTTAAAGTCATTTGTATTGAACTTATCATACTTTTTATATTTTTATCGTTAAGCTCACATAATTTTACATCTAAAACACGTCTTTACAATACATTTGGGTGAATATAAAAGTTCGTAAAAAAATTTTGAAATACGGGTGATGAATCCGCTAAATATCGTCTAAAGTCATTTTTATTAAACTAATCATACTTTTTATATTTTTAACGTTAAGTTCACATTATTTTACATCTAAAACACGTGTTTACAATACATTTTGGTGAATACAAAAAATAGAAAAAAAATTTGGGAAAAAATTTGGTAAAAAATGGTGATAATTTCGCTAAATATCGATTAAAGTCATTTGTATTGAACTAATCATACTTTTTATATTTTTATCGTTAAGTTCACATTATTTTACATCTAAAACACGTCTTTACAATACATTTGGGTGAATATAAAAGGTCGTAAAAAAATTTTGAAATACGGGTGATGAATCCGCTAAATATCGTCTTAAGTCATTTCTATTAAACTAATCATACTTTTTATATTTTTAACGTTAAGTTCACATTATTTTACATCTAAAACACGTATTTACAATACATTTGGGTGAATACAAAAAATAGAAAAAAAATTTGGGAAAAAATTTGGTAAAAAATGGTGATAATTCCGCTAAATATCGTTTAAAGTCATTTGTATTGAACTTATCATACTTTTTATATTTTTATCGTTAAGTTCACATATTTTAACATCTAAAACACGTCTTTACAATACATTTGGGTGAATATAAAAGGTCGTAAAAAAATTTTGAAATACAGGAGATGAATCCGCTAAATATCGTCCTAAGTTATTTCTATTAAACTAATCATACTTTTTATATTTTTATCGTTAAGTTCACATAATTTTACATCTAAAACACGTCTTTACAATACAATTGGGTGAATATAAAAGGTCGTAAAGAAATTTTGAAATACAGGTGATGAATCCGCTAAATATCGTCCTAAGTCATTTCTATTAAACTAATTATACTTTTTATATTTTTAACGTTAATTTCACATTATTTTACATCTAAAACACGTGTTTACAATAGATTTGGGTGAATACAAAAAATAGAAAAAAAAATTTGGGAAAAAATGGTGATAATTTCGCTAAATATCGATTAAAGTCATTTGTATTGAACTAATCATACTTTTTATATTTTTATCGTTAAGTTCACATTATTTTACATCTAAAACACGTATTTACAATACATTTGGGTGAATACAAAAAATAGAAAAAAAATTTGGGAAAAAATTGGGTAAAAAATGGTGATAATTCCGCTAAATATCATTTAAAGTCATTTGTATTGAACTAATCATACTTTTTATATTTTTATCGTTAAGCTCACATAATTTTACATCTAAAACACGTCTTTACAATACATTTGGGTGAATATAAAAGTTCGTAAAAAAATTTTGAAATACGGGTGATGAATCCGCTAAATATCGTCTAAAGTCATTTTTATTAAACTAATCATACTTTTTATATTTTTAACGTTAAGTTCACATTATTTTACATCTAAAACACGTGTTTACAATACATTTTGGTGAATACAAAAAATAGAAAAAAAATTTGGGAAAAAATTTGGTAAAAAATGGTGATAATTTCGATAAATATCGATTAAAGTCATTTGTATTGAACTAATCATACTTTTTATATTTTTATCGTTAAGTTCACTTTATTTTACATCTTAAACACGTATTTACAATACATTTGGGTGAATACAAAAACTAGAAAAAAAATTTGGGAAAAAATTGGGTAAAAAATGGTGATAATTCCGCTAAATATCGTTTAAATTCATTTGTATTGAACTAATCATACTTTTTATATTTTTATCGTTAAGTTCACATAATTTTACATCTAAAACATGTCTTTACAATACATTTGGGTGAATACAAAAAATAGAAAAAAAATTTGGGAAAAAATTTGGTGAAAAATGGTGATAATTCCGCTAAATATCGTTTAAAGTCATTTGTATTGAATTAATCATACTTTTTATATTTTTATCGTTAAGTTCACATTATTTTACATCTAAAACACGTCTTTACAATACATTTGGGTGAATATAAAAGGTCGTAAAAAAATTTTGAAATACGGGTGATGAATCCGATAAATATCGTTTAAAGTCATTTGTATTAAACTAATCATACTGTTTATATTTTTATCGTTAAGTTCACATTATTTTACATCTAAAACACGTCTTTACAATACATTTGGGTGAATATAAAAGGTCGTAAAAAAATTTTGAATACGGGTGATGAATCCGCTAAATATTGTCCTAAGTCATTTCTATTAAACTAATCATAGTTTTTATATTTTTAACGTTAAGTTCACATTATTTTACATCTAAAACACGTGTTTACAATACATTTGGGTGAATAAAAAAAATAGAAAAAAAATTTGGGAAAAAATTTGGTAAAAAATGGTGATAATTTCGCTAAATATCGATTAAAGTCATTTGTATTGAACTAATCATACTTTTTATATTTTTATCGTTAAGTTCACATTATTTTACATCTAAAACACGTCTTTACAATACATTTGGGTGAATATAAAAGGTCGTAAAAAAATTTTGAAATACAGGTGATGAATCCGCTAAATATCGTCCTAAGTTATTTCTATTAAACTAATCATACTTTTTATATTTTTATCGTTAAGTTCACATAATTTTACATCTAAAACACGTCTTTACAATACAATTGGGTGAATATAAAAGGTCGTAAAGAAATTTTGAAATACAGGTGATGAATCCGCTAAATATCGTCCTAAGTCATTTCTATTAAACTAATTATACTTTTTATATTTTTAACGTTAATTTCACATTATTTTACATCTAAAACACGTGTTTACAATAGATTTGGGTGAATACAAAAAATAGAAAAAAAAATTTGGGAAAAAATGGTGATAATTTCGCTAAATATCGATTAAAGTCATTTGTATTGAACTAATCATACTTTTTATATTTTTATCGTTAAGTTCACATTATTTTACATCTAAAACACGTATTTACAATACATTTGGGTGAATACAAAAAATAGAAAAAAAAATTTGGGAAAAAATGGTGATAATTTCGCTAAATATCGATTAAAGTCATTTGTATTGAACTAATCATACTTTTTATTTTTTTATCGTTAAGTTCACATTATTTTACATCGAAAACACGTATTTACAATACATTTGGGTGAATACAAAAAATAGAAAAAAAATTTGGGAAAAAATTGGGTAAAAAATGGTGATAATTCCACTAAATATCATTTAAAGTCATTTGTATTGAACTAATCATACTTTTTATATTTTTATCGTTAAGCTCACATAATTTTACATCTAAAACACGTCTTTACAATACATTTGGGTGAATATAAAAGTTCGTAAAAAAATTTTGAAATACGGGTGATGAATCCGCTAAATATCGTCTAAAGTCATTTTTATTAAACTAATCATACTTTTTATATTTTTAACGTTAAGTTCACATTATTTTACATCTAAAACACGTGTTTACAATACATTTTGGTGAATACAAAAAATAGAAAAAAAATTTGGGAAAAAATTTGGTAAAAAATGGTGATAATTTCGATAAATATCGATTAAAGTCATTTGTATTGAACTAATCATACTTTTTATATTTTTATCGTTAAGTTCACATTATTTTACATCTAAAACACGTATTTACAATACATTTGGGTGAATACAAAAACTAGAAAAAAAATTTGGGAAAAAATTGGGTAAAAAATGGTGATAATTCCGCTAAATATCGTTTAAATTCATTTGTATTGAACTAATCATACTTTTTATATTTTTATCGTTAAGTTCACATAATTTTACATCTAAAACATGTCTTTACAATACATTTGGGTGAATACAAAAAATAGAAAAAAAATTTGGGAAAAAATTTGGTAAAAAATGGTGATAATTTCGCTAAATATCGATTAAAGTCATTTGTATTGAACTAATCATACTTTTTATATTTTTATCGTTAAGTTCACATTATTTTACATCTAAAACACGTCTTTACAATACATTTGGGTGAATATAAAAGGTCGTAAAAAAATTTTGAAATACGGGTGATGAATCCGCTAAATATTGTCCTAAGTCATTTTTATTAAACTAATCATACTTTTTATATTTTTAACGTTAAGTTCACATTATTTTACATCTAACACACGTGTTTACAATACATTTTGGTGAATACAAAAAATAGAAAAAAAATTTGGGAAAAAATTTGGTAAAAAATGGTGATAATTTCGCTAAATATCGATTAAAGTCATTTGTATTGAACTAATCATACTTTTTATATTTTTATCGTTAAGTTCACATTATTTTACATCTAAAACACGTCTTTACAATACATTTGGGTGAATATAAAAGGTCGTAAAAAAATTTTGAAATACGGGTGATGAATCCGCTAAATATCGTCTTAAGTCATTTCTATTAAACTAATCATACTTTTTATATTTTTAACGTTAAGTTCACATTATTTTACATCTAAAACACGTATTTACAATACATTTGGGTGAATACAAAAAATAGAAAAAAAATTTGGGAAAAAATTTGGTAAAAAATGGTGATAATTCCGCTAAATATCGTTTAAAGTCATTTGTATTGAACTTATCATACTTTTTATATTTTTATCGTTAAGTTCACATATTTTAACATCTAAAACACGTCTTTACAATACATTTGGGTGAATATAAAAGGTCGTAAAAAAATTTTGAAATACAGGAGATGAATCCGCTAAATATCGTCCTAAGTTATTTCTATTAAACTAATCATACTTTTTATATTTTTATCGTTAAGTTCACATAATTTTACATCTAAAACACGTCTTTACAATACAATTGGGTGAATATAAAAGGTCGTAAAGAAATTTTGAAATACAGGTGATGAATCCGCTAAATATCGTCCTAAGTCATTTCTATTAAACTAATTATACTTTTTATATTTTTAACGTTAATTTCACATTATTTTACATCTAAAACACGTGTTTACAATAGATTTGGGTGAATACAAAAAATAGAAAAAAAAATTTGGGAAAAAATGGTGATAATTTCGCTAAATATCGATTAAAGTCATTTGTATTGAACTAATCATACTTTTTATATTTTTATCGTTAAGTTCACATTATTTTACATCTAAAACACGTATTTACAATACATTTGGGTGAATACAAAAAATAGAAAAAAAATTTGGGAAAAAATTGGGTAAAAAATGGTGATAATTCCGCTAAATATCATTTAAAGTCATTTGTATTGAACTAATCATACTTTTTATATTTTTATCGTTAAGCTCACATAATTTTACATCTAAAACACGTCTTTACAATACATTTGGGTGAATATAAAAGTTCGTAAAAAAATTTTGAAATACGGGTGATGAATCCGCTAAATATCGTCTAAAGTCTTTTTTATTAAACTAATCATACTTTTTATATTTTTAACGTTAAGTTCACATTATTTTACATCTAAAACACGTGTTTACAATACATTTTGGTGAATACAAAAAATAGAAAAAAAATTTGGGAAAAAATTTGGTAAAAAATGGTGATAATTTCGATAAATATCGATTAAAGTCATTTGTATTGAACTAATCATACTTTTTATATTTTTATCGTTAAGTTCACTTTATTTTACATCTTAAACACGTATTTACAATACATTTGGGTGAATACAAAAACTAGAAAAAAAATTTGGGAAAAAATTGGGTAAAAAATGGTGATAATTCCGCTAAATATCGTTTAAATTCATTTGTATTGAACTAATCATACTTTTTATATTTTTATCGTTAAGTTCACATAATTTTACATCTAAAACATGTCTTTACAATACATTTGGGTGAATACAAAAAATAGAAAAAAAATTTGGGAAAAAATTTGGTGAAAAATGGTGATAATTCCGCTAAATATCGTTTAAAGTCATTTGTATTGAATTAATCATACTTTTTATATTTTTATCGTTAAGTTCACATTATTTTACATCTAAAACACGTCTTTACAATACATTTGGGTGAATATAAAAGGTCGTAAAAAAATTTTGAAATACGGGTGATGAATCCGATAAATATCGTTTAAAGTCATTTGTATTAAACTAATCATACTGTTTATATTTTTATCGTTAAGTTCACATTATTTTACATCTAAAACACGTCTTTACAATACATTTGGGTGAATATAAAAGGTCGTAAAAAAATTTTGAATACGGGTGATGAATCCGCTAAATATTGTCCTAAGTCATTTCTATTAAACTAATCATAGTTTTTATATTTTTAACGTTAAGTTCACATTATTTTACATCTAAAACACGTGTTTACAATACATTTGGGTGAATAAAAAAAATAGAAAAAAAATTTGGGAAAAAATTTGGTAAAAAATGGTGATAATTTCGCTAAATATCGATTAAAGTCATTTGTATTGAACTAATCATACTTTTTATATTTTTATCGTTAAGTTCACATTATTTTACATCTAAAACACGTCTTTACAATACATTTGGGTGAATATAAAAGGTCGTAAAAAAATTTTGAAATACAGGTGATGAATCCGCTAAATATCGTCCTAAGTTATTTCTATTAAACTAATCATACTTTTTATATTTTTATCGTTAAGTTCACATAATTTTACATCTAAAACACGTCTTTACAATACAATTGGGTGAATATAAAAGGTCGTAAAGAAATTTTGAAATACAGGTGATGAATCCGCTAAATATCGTCCTAAGTCATTTCTATTAAACTAATTATACTTTTTATATTTTTAACGTTAATTTCACATTATTTTACATCTAAAACACGTGTTTACAATAGATTTGGGTGAATACAAAAAATAGAAAAAAAAATTTGGGAAAAAATGGTGATAATTTCGCTAAATATCGATTAAAGTCATTTGTATTGAACTAATCATACTTTTTATATTTTTATCGTTAAGTTCACATTATTTTACATCTAAAACACGTATTTACAATACATTTGGGTGAATACAAAAAATAGAAAAAAAAATTTGGGAAAAAATGGTGATAATTTCGCTAAATATCGATTAAAGTCATTTGTATTGAACTAATCATACTTTTTATATTTTTATCGTTAAGTTCACATTATTTTACATCTAAAACACGTATTTACAATACATTTGGGTGAATACAAAAAATAGAAAAAAAATTTGGGAAAAAATTGGGTAAAAAATGGTGATAATTCCGCTAAATATCATTTAAAGTCATTTGTATTGAACTAATCATACTTTTTATATTTTTATCGTTAAGCTCACATAATTTTACATCTAAAACACGTCTTTACAATACATTTGGGTGAATATAAAAGTTCGTAAAAAAATTTTGAAATACGGGTGATGAATCCGCTAAATATCGTCTAAAGTCATTTTTATTAAACTAATCATACTTTTTATATTTTTAACGTTAAGTTCACATTATTTTACATCTAAAACACGTGTTTACAATACATTTTGGTGAATACAAAAAATAGAAAAAAAATTTGGGAAAAAATTTGGTAAAAAATGGTGATAATTTCGATAAATATCGATTAAAGTCATTTGTATTGAACTAATCATACTTTTTATATTTTTATCGTTAAGTTCACATTATTTTACATCTAAAACACGTATTTACAATACATTTGGGTGAATACAAAAACTAGAAAAAAAATTTGGGAAAAAATTGGGTAAAAAATGGTGATAATTCCGCTAAATATCGTTTAAATTCATTTGTATTGAACTAATCATACTTTTTATATTTTTATCGTTAAGTTCACATAATTTTACATCTAAAACATGTCTTTACAATACATTTGGGTGAATACAAAAAATAGAAAAAAAATTTGGGAAAAAATTTGGTAAAAAATGGTGATAATTTCGCTAAATATCGATTAAAGTCATTTGTATTGAACTAATCATACTTTTTATATTTTTATCGTTAAGTTCACATTATTTTACATCTAAAACACGTCTTTACAATACATTTGGGTGAATATAAAAGGTCGTAAAAAAATTTTGAAATACGGGTGATGAATCCGCTAAATATTGTCCTAAGTCATTTCTATTAAACTAATCATAGTTTTTATATTTTTAACGTTAAGTTCACATTATTTTACATCTAAAACACGTGTTTACAATACATTTGGGTGAATACAAAAAATAGAAAAAAAATTTGGGAAAAAATTTGGTAAAAAATGGTGATAATTTCGCTAAATATCGATTAAAGTCATTTGTATTGAACTAATCATACTTTTTATATTTTTATCGTTAAGTTCACATTATTTTACATCTAAAACACGTCTTTACAATACATTTGGGTGAATATAAAAGGTCGTAAAAAAATTTTGAAATACAGGTGATGAATCCGCTAAATATCGTCCTAAGTTATTTCTATTAAACTAATCATACTTTTTATATTTTTATCGTTAAGTTCACATAATTTTACATCTAAAACACGTCTTTACAATACAATTGGGTGAATATAAAAGGTCGTAAAGAAATTTTGAAATACAGGTGATGAATCCGCTAAATATCGTCCTAAGTCATTTCTATTAAACTAATTATACTTTTTATATTTTTAACGTTAATTTCACATTATTTTACATCTAAAACACGTGTTTACAATAGATTTGGGTGAATACAAAAAATAGAAAAAAAAATTTGGGAAAAAATGGTGATAATTTCGCTAAATATCGATTAAAGTCATTTGTATTGAACTAATCATACTTTTTATATTTTTATCGTTAAGTTCACATTATTTTACATCTAAAACACGTCTTTACAATACATTTGGGTGAATATAAAAGGTCGTAAAAAAATTTTGAAATACAGGTGATGAATCCGCTAAATATCGTCCTAAGTTATTTCTATTAAACTAATCATACTTTTTATATTTTTATCGTTAAGTTCACATAATTTTACATCTAAAACACGTCTTTACAATACAATTGGGTGAATATAAAAGGTCGTAAAGAAATTTTGAAATACAGGTGATGAATCCGCTAAATATCGTCCTAAGTCATTTCTATTAAACTAATTATACTTTTTATATTTTTAACGTTAATTTCACATTATTTTACATCTAAAACACGTATTTACAATAGATTTGGGTGAATACAAAAAATAGAAAAAAAAATTTGGGAAAAAATGGTGATAATTTCGCTAAATATCGATTAAAGTCATTTGTATTGAACTAATCATACTTTTTATATTTTTATCGTTAAGTTCACATTATTTTACATCTAAAACACGTATTTACAATACATTTGGGTGAATACAAAAAATAGAAAAAAAAATTTGGGAAAAAATGGTGATAATTTCGCTAAATATCGATTAAAGTCATTTGTATTGAACTAATCATACTTTTTATATTTTTATCGTTAAGTTCACATTATTTTACATCTAAAACACGTATTTACAATACATTTGGGTGAATACAAAAAATAGAAAAAAAATTTGGGAAAAAATTGGGTAAAAAATGGTGATAATTCCGCTAAATATCATTTAAAGTCATTTGTATTGAACTAATCATACTTTTTATATTTTTATCGTTAAGCTCACATAATTTTACATCTAAAACACGTCTTTACAATACATTTGGGTGAATATAAAAGTTCGTAAAAAAATTTTGAAATACGGGTGATGAATCCGCTAAATATCGTCTAAAGTCATTTTTATTAAACTAATCATACTTTTTATATTTTTAACGTTAAGTTCACATTATTTTACATCTAAAACACGTGTTTACAATACATTTTGGTGAATACAAAAAATAGAAAAAAAATTTGGGAAAAAATTTGGTAAAAAATGGTGATAATTTCGATAAATATCGATTAAAGTCATTTGTATTGAACTAATCATACTTTTTATATTTTTATCGTTAAGTTCACATTATTTTACATCTAAAACACGTATTTACAATACATTTGGGTGAATACAAAAACTAGAAAAAAAATTTGGGAAAAAATTGGGTAAAAAATGGTGATAATTCCGCTAAATATCGTTTAAATTCATTTGTATTGAACTAATCATACTTTTTATATTTTTATCGTTAAGTTCACATAATTTTACATCTAAAACATGTCTTTACAATACATTTGGGTGAATACAAAAAATAGAAAAAAAATTTGGGAAAAAATTTGGTAAAAAATGGTGATAATTTCGCTAAATATCGATTAAAGTCATTTGTATTGAACTAATCATACTTTTTATATTTTTATCGTTAAGTTCACATTATTTTACATCTAAAACACGTCTTTACAATACATTTGGGTGAATATAAAAGGTCGTAAAAAAATTTTGAAATACGGGTGATGAATCCGCTAAATATTGTCCTAAGTCATTTCTATTAAACTAATCATAGTTTTTATATTTTTAACGTTAAGTTCACATTATTTTTCATCTAAAACACGTGTTTACAATACATTTGGGTGAATACAAAAAATAGAAAAAAAATTTGGGAAAAAATTTGGTAAAAAATGGTGATAATTTCGCTAAATATCGATTAAAGTCATTTGTATTGAACTAATCATACTTTTTATATTTTTATCGTTAAGTTCACATTATTTTACATCTAAAACACGTCTTTACAATACATTTGGGTGAATATAAAAGGTCGTAAAAAAATTTTGAAATACGGGTGATGAATCCGCTAAATATCGTCTTAAGTCATTTCTATTAAACTAATCATACTTTTTATATTTTTAACGTTAAGTTCACATTATTTTACATCTAAAACACGTATTTACAATACATTTGGGTGAATACAAAAAATAGAAAAAAAATTTGGGAAAAAATTTGGTAAAAAATGGTGATAATTCCGCTAAATATCGTTTAAAGTCATTTGTATTGAACTTATCATACTTTTTATATTTTTATCGTTAAGTTCACATATTTTAACATCTAAAACACGTCTTTACAATACATTTGGGTGAATATAAAAGGTCGTAAAAAAATTTTGAAATACAGGAGATGAATCCGCTAAATATCGTCCTAAGTTATTTCTATTAAACTAATCATACTTTTTATATTTTTATCGTTAAGTTCACATAATTTTACATCTAAAACACGTCTTTACAATACAATTGGGTGAATATAAAAGGTCGTAAAGAAATTTTGAAATACAGGTGATGAATCCGCTAAATATCGTCCTAAGTCATTTCTATTAAACTAATTATACTTTTTATATTTTTAACGTTAATTTCACATTATTTTACATCTAAAACACGTGTTTACAATAGATTTGGGTGAATACAAAAAATAGAAAAAAAAATTTGGGAAAAAATGGTGATAATTTCGCTAAATATCGATTAAAGTCATTTGTATTGAACTAATCATACTTTTTATATTTTTATCGTTAAGTTCACATTATTTTACATCTAAAACACGTATTTACAATACATTTGGGTGAATACAAAAAATAGAAAAAAAATTTGGGAAAAAATTGGGTAAAAAATGGTGATAATTCCGCTAAATATCATTTAAAGTCATTTGTATTGAACTAATCATACTTTTTATATTTTTATCGTTAAGCTCACATAATTTTACATCTAAAACACGTCTTTACAATACATTTGGGTGAATATAAAAGTTCGTAAAAAAATTTTGAAATACGGGTGATGAATCCGCTAAATATCGTCTAAAGTCATTTTTATTAAACTAATCATACTTTTTATATTTTTAACGTTAAGTTCACATTATTTTACATCTAAAACACGTGTTTACAATACATTTTGGTGAATACAAAAAATAGAAAAAAAATTTGGGAAAAAATTTGGTAAAAAATGGTGATAATTTCGATAAATATCGATTAAAGTCATTTGTATTGAACTAATCATACTTTTTATATTTTTATCGTTAAGTTCACATTATTTTACATCTTAAACACGTATTTACAATACATTTGGGTGAATACAAAAACTAGAAAAAAAATTTGGGAAAAAATTGGGTAAAAAATGGTGATAATTCCGCTAAATATCGATTAAAGTCATTTGTATTGAACTAATCATACTTTTTATATTTTTATCGTTAAGTTCACATTATTTTACATCTTAAACACGTATTTACAATACATTTGGGTGAATACAAAAACTAGAAAAAAAATTTGGGAAAAAATTGGGTAAAAAATGGTGATAATTCCGCTAAATATCGTTTAAATTCATTTGTATTGAACTAATCATACTTTTTATATTTTTAACGTTAAGTTCACATTATTTTACATCTAAAACACGTATTTACAATACATTTGGGTGAATACAAAAAATAGAAAAAAAATTTGGGAAAAAATTTGGTAAAAAATGGTGATAATTCCGCTAAATATCGTTTAAAGTCATTTGTATTGAACTTATCATACTTTTTATATTTTTATCGTTAAGTTCACATATTTTAACATCTAAAACACGTCTTTACAATACATTTGGGTGAATATAAAAGGTCGTAAAAAAATTTTGAAATACAGGAGATGAATCCGCTAAATATCGTCCTAAGTTATTTCTATTAAACTAATCATACTTTTTATATTTTTATCGTTAAGTTCACATAATTTTACATCTAAAACACGTCTTTACAATACAATTGGGTGAATATAAAAGGTCGTAAAGAAATTTTGAAATACAGGTGATGAATCCGCTAAATATCGTCCTAAGTCATTTCTATTAAACTAATTATACTTTTTATATTTTTAACGTTAATTTCACATTATTTTACATCTAAAACACGTGTTTACAATAGATTTGGGTGAATACAAAAAATAGAAAAAAAAATTTGGGAAAAAATGGTGATAATTTCGCTAAATATCGATTAAAGTCATTTGTATTGAACTAATCATACTTTTTATATTTTTATCGTTAAGTTCACATTATTTTACATCTAAAACACGTATTTACAATACATTTGGGTGAATACAAAAAATAGAAAAAAAATTTGGGAAAAAATTGGGTAAAAAATGGTGATAATTCCGCTAAATATCATTTAAAGTCATTTGTATTGAACTAATCATACTTTTTATATTTTTATCGTTAAGCTCACATAATTTTACATCTAAAACACGTCTTTACAATACATTTGGGTGAATATAAAAGTTCGTAAAAAAATTTTGAAATACGGGTGATGAATCCGCTAAATATCGTCTAAAGTCATTTTTATTAAACTAATCATACTTTTTATATTTTTAACGTTAAGTTCACATTATTTTACATCTAAAACACGTGTTTACAATACATTTTGGTGAATACAAAAAATAGAAAAAAAATTTGGGAAAAAATTTGGTAAAAAATGGTGATAATTTCGATAAATATCGATTAAAGTCATTTGTATTGAACTAATCATACTTTTTATATTTTTATCGTTAAGTTCACATTATTTTACATCTTAAACACGTATTTACAATACATTTGGGTGAATACAAAAACTAGAAAAAAAATTTGGGAAAAAATTGGGTAAAAAATGGTGATAATTCCGCTAAATATCGTTTAAATTCATTTGTATTGAACTAATCATACTTTTTATATTTTTATCGTTAAGTTCACATAATTTTACATCTAAAACATGTCTTTACAATACATTTGGGTGAATACAAAAAATAGAAAAAAAATTTGGGAAAAAATTGGGTAAAAAATGGTGATAATTCCGCTAAATATCATTTAAAGTCATTTGTATTGAACTAATCATACTTTTTATATTTTTATCGTTAAGCTCACATAATTTTACATCTAAAACACGTCTTTACAATACATTTGGGTGAATATAAAAGTTCGTAAAAAAATTTTGAAATACGGGTGATGAATCCGCTAAATATCGTCTAAAGTCATTTTTATTAAACTAATCATACTTTTTATATTTTTAACGTTAAGTTCACATTATTTTACATCTAAAACACGTGTTTACAATACATTTTGGTGAATACAAAAAATAGAAAAAAAATTTGGGAAAAAATTTGGTAAAAAATGGTGATAATTTCGATAAATATCGATTAAAGTCATTTGTATTGAACTAATCATACTTTTTATATTTTTATCGTTAAGTTCACATTATTTTACATCTTAAACACGTATTTACAATACATTTGGGTGAATACAAAAACTAGAAAAAAAATTTGGGAAAAAATTGGGTAAAAAATGGTGATAATTCCGCTAAATATCGATTAAAGTCATTTGTATTGAACTAATCATACTTTTTATATTTTTATCGTTAAGTTCACATTATTTTACATCTTAAACACGTATTTACAATACATTTGGGTGAATACAAAAACTAGAAAAAAAATTTGGGAAAAAATTGGGTAAAAAATGGTGATAATTCCGCTAAATATCGTTTAAATTCATTTGTATTGAACTAATCATACTTTTTATATTTTTAACGTTAAGTTCACATTATTTTACATCTAAAACACGTATTTACAATACATTTGGGTGAATACAAAAAATAGAAAAAAAATTTGGGAAAAAATTTGGTAAAAAATGGTGATAATTCCGCTAAATATCGTTTAAAGTCATTTGTATTGAACTTATCATACTTTTTATATTTTTATCGTTAAGTTCACATATTTTAACATCTAAAACACGTCTTTACAATACATTTGGGTGAATATAAAAGGTCGTAAAAAAATTTTGAAATACAGGAGATGAATCCGCTAAATATCGTCCTAAGTTATTTCTATTAAACTAATCATACTTTTTATATTTTTATCGTTAAGTTCACATAATTTTACATCTAAAACACGTCTTTACAATACAATTGGGTGAATATAAAAGGTCGTAAAGAAATTTTGAAATACAGGTGATGAATCCGCTAAATATCGTCCTAAGTCATTTCTATTAAACTAATTATACTTTTTATATTTTTAACGTTAATTTCACATTATTTTACATCTAAAACACGTGTTTACAATAGATTTGGGTGAATACAAAAAATAGAAAAAAAAATTTGGGAAAAAATGGTGATAATTTCGCTAAATATCGATTAAAGTCATTTGTATTGAACTAATCATACTTTTTATATTTTTATCGTTAAGTTCACATTATTTTACATCTAAAACACGTATTTACAATACATTTGGGTGAATACAAAAAATAGAAAAAAAATTTGGGAAAAAATTGGGTAAAAAATGGTGATAATTCCGCTAAATATCATTTAAAGTCATTTGTATTGAACTAATCATACTTTTTATATTTTTATCGTTAAGCTCACATAATTTTACATCTAAAACACGTCTTTACAATACATTTGGGTGAATATAAAAGTTCGTAAAAAAATTTTGAAATACGGGTGATGAATCCGCTAAATATCGTCTAAAGTCATTTTTATTAAACTAATCATACTTTTTATATTTTTAACGTTAAGTTCACATTATTTTACATCTAAAACACGTGTTTACAATACATTTTGGTGAATACAAAAAATAGAAAAAAAATTTGGGAAAAAATTTGGTAAAAAATGGTGATAATTTCGATAAATATCGATTAAAGTCATTTGTATTGAACTAATCATACTTTTTATATTTTTATCGTTAAGTTCACATTATTTTACATCTTAAACACGTATTTACAATACATTTGGGTGAATACAAAAACTAGAAAAAAAATTTGGGAAAAAATTGGGTAAAAAATGGTGATAATTCCGCTAAATATCGTTTAAATTCATTTGTATTGAACTAATCATACTTTTTATATTTTTATCGTTAAGTTCACATAATTTTACATCTAAAACATGTCTTTACAATACATTTGGGTGAATACAAAAAATAGAAAAAAAATTTGGGAAAAAATTTGGTGAAAAATGGTGATAATTCCGCTAAATATCGTTTAAAGTCATTTGTATTGAATTAATCATACTTTTTATATTTTTATCGTTAAGTTCACATTATTTTACATCTAAAACACGTCTTTACAATACATTTGGGTGAATATAAAAGGTCGTAAAAAAATTTTGAAATACGGGTGATGAATCCGATAAATATCGTTTAAAGTCATTTGTATTAAACTAATCATACTGTTTATATTTTTATCGTTAAGTTCACATTATTTTACATCTAAAACACGTCTTTACAATACATTTGGGTGAATATAAAAGGTCGTAAAAAAATTTTGAATACGGGTGATGAATCCGCTAAATATTGTCCTAAGTCATTTCTATTAAACTAATCATAGTTTTTATATTTTTAACGTTAAGTTCACATTATTTTACATCTAAAACACGTGTTTACAATACATTTGGGTGAATAAAAAAAATAGAAAAAAAATTTGGGAAAAAATTTGGTAAAAAATGGTGATAATTTCGCTAAATATCGATTAAAGTCATTTGTATTGAACTAATCATACTTTTTATATTTTTATCGTTAAGTTCACATTATTTTACATCTAAAACACGTCTTTACAATACATTTGGGTGAATATAAAAGGTCGTAAAAAAATTTTGAAATACAGGTGATGAATCCGCTAAATATCGTCCTAAGTTATTTCTATTAAACTAATCATACTTTTTATATTTTTATCGTTAAGTTCACATAATTTTACATCTAAAACACGTCTTTACAATACAATTGGGTGAATATAAAAGGTCGTAAAGAAATTTTGAAATACAGGTGATGAATCCGCTAAATATCGTCCTAAGTCATTTCTATTAAACTAATTATACTTTTTATATTTTTAACGTTAATTTCACATTATTTTACATCTAAAACACGTGTTTACAATAGATTTGGGTGAATACAAAAAATAGAAAAAAAAATTTGGGAAAAAATGGTGATAATTTCGCTAAATATCGATTAAAGTCATTTGTATTGAACTAATCATACTTTTTATATTTTTATCGTTAAGTTCACATTATTTTACATCTAAAACACGTATTTACAATACATTTGGGTGAATACAAAAAATAGAAAAAAAAATTTGGGAAAAAATGGTGATAATTTCGCTAAATATCGATTAAAGTCATTTGTATTGAACTAATCATACTTTTTATATTTTTATCGTTAAGTTCACATTATTTTACATCTAAAACACGTATTTACAATACATTTGGGTGAATACAAAAAATAGAAAAAAAATTTGGGAAAAAATTGGGTAAAAAATGGTGATAATTCCGCTAAATATCATTTAAAGTCATTTGTATTGAACTAATCATACTTTTTATATTTTTATCGTTAAGCTCACATAATTTTACATCTAAAACACGTCTTTACAATACATTTGGGTGAATATAAAAGTTCGTAAAAAAATTTTGAAATACGGGTGATGAATCCGCTAAATATCGTCTAAAGTCATTTTTATTAAACTAATCATACTTTTTATATTTTTAACGTTAAGTTCACATTATTTTACATCTAAAACACGTGTTTACAATACATTTTGGTGAATACAAAAAATAGAAAAAAAATTTGGGAAAAAATTTGGTAAAAAATGGTGATAATTTCGATAAATATCGATTAAAGTCATTTGTATTGAACTAATCATACTTTTTATATTTTTATCGTTAAGTTCACATTATTTTACATCTAAAACACGTATTTACAATACATTTGGGTGAATACAAAAACTAGAAAAAAAATTTGGGAAAAAATTGGGTAAAAAATGGTGATAATTCCGCTAAATATCGTTTAAATTCATTTGTATTGAACTAATCATACTTTTTATATTTTTATCGTTAAGTTCACATAATTTTACATCTAAAACATGTCTTTACAATACATTTGGGTGAATACAAAAAATAGAAAAAAAATTTGGGAAAAAATTTGGTAAAAAATGGTGATAATTTCGCTAAATATCGATTAAAGTCATTTGTATTGAACTAATCATACTTTTTATATTTTTATCGTTAAGTTCACATTATTTTACATCTAAAACACGTCTTTACAATACATTTGGGTGAATATAAAAGGTCGTAAAAAAATTTTGAAATACAGGTGATGAATCCGCTAAATATCGTCCTAAGTTATTTCTATTAAACTAATCATACTTTTTATATTTTTATCGTTAAGTTCACATAATTTTACATCTAAAACACGTCTTTACAATACAATTGGGTGAATATAAAAGGTCGTAAAGAAATTTTGAAATACAGGTGATGAATCCGCTAAATATCGTCCTAAGTCATTTCTATTAAACTAATTATACTTTTTATATTTTTAACGTTAATTTCACATTATTTTACATCTAAAACACGTGTTTACAATAGATTTGGGTGAATACAAAAAATAGAAAAAAAAATTTGGGAAAAAATGGTGATAATTTCGCTAAATATCGATTAAAGTCATTTGTATTGAACTAATCATACTTTTTATATTTTTATCGTTAAGTTCACATTATTTTACATCTAAAACACGTATTTACAATACATTTGGGTGAATACAAAAAATAGAAAAAAAAATTTGGGAAAAAATGGTGATAATTTCGCTAAATATCGATTAAAGTCATTTGTATTGAACTAATCATACTTTTTATATTTTTATCGTTAAGTTCACATTATTTTACATCTAAAACACGTATTTACAATACATTTGGGTGAATACAAAAAATAGAAAAAAAATTTGGGAAAAAATTGGGTAAAAAATGGTGATAATTCCGCTAAATATCATTTAAAGTCATTTGTATTGAACTAATCATACTTTTTATAATTTTATCGTTAAGCTCACATAATTTTACATCTAAAACACGTCTTTACAATACATTTGGGTGAATATAAAAGTTCGTAAAAAAATTTTGAAATACGGGTGATGAATCCGCTAAATATCGTCTAAAGTCATTTTTATTAAACTAATCATACTTTTTATATTTTTAACGTTAAGTTCACATTATTTTACATCTAAAACACGTGTTTACAATACATTTTGGTGAATACAAAAAATAGAAAAAAAAATTGGGAAAAAATTTGGTAAAAAATGGTGATAATTTCGATAAATATCGATTAAAGTCATTTGTATTGAACTAATCATACTTTTTATATTTTTATCGTTAAGTTCACATTATTTTACATCTAAAACACGTATTTACAATACATTTGGGTGAATACAAAAAATAGAAAAAAAATTTGGGAAAAAATTGGGTAAAAAATGGTGATAATTCCGCTAAATATCATTTAAAGTCATTTGTATTGAACTAATCATACTTTTTATAATTTTATCGTTAAGCTCACATAATTTTACATCTAAAACACGTCTTTACAATACATTTGGGTGAATATAAAAGTTCGTAAAAAAATTTTGAAATACGGGTGATGAATCCGCTAAATATCGTCTAAAGTCATTTTTATTAAACTAATCATACTTTTTATATTTTTAACGTTAAGTTCACATTATTTTACATCTAAAACACGTGTTTACAATACATTTTGGTGAATACAAAAAATAGAAAAAAAAATTGGGAAAAAATTTGGTAAAAAATGGTGATAATTTCGATAAATATCGATTAAAGTCATTTGTATTGAACTAATCATACTTTTTATATTTTTATCGTTAAGTTCACATTATTTTACATCTAAAACACGTATTTACAATACATTTGGGTGAATACAAAAACTAGAAAAAAAATTTGGGAAAAAATTGGGTAAAAAATGGTGATAATTCCGCTAAATATCGTTTAAATTCATTTGTATTGAACTAATCATACTTTTTATATTTTTATCGTTAAGTTCACATAATTTTACATCTAAAACATGTCTTTACAATACATTTGGGTGAATACAAAAAATAGAAAAAAAATTTGGGAAAAAATTTGGTGAAAAATGGTGATAATTCCGCTAAATATCGTTTAAAGTCATTTGTATTGAATTAATCATACTTTTTATATTTTTATCGTTAAGTTCACATTATTTTACATCTAAAACACGTCTTTACAATACATTTGGGTGAATATAAAAGGTCGTAAAAAAATTTTGAAATACGGGTGATGAATCCGCTAAATATCGTTTAAAGTCATTTGTATTAAACTAATCATACTGTTTATATTTTTATCGTTAAGTTCACATAATTTTACATCTAAAACACGTCTTTACAATACAATTGGGTGAATATAAAAGGTCGTAAAGAAATTTTGAAATACAGGTGATGAATCCGCTAAATATCGTCCTAAGTCATTTCTATTAAACTAATTATACTTTTTATATTTTTAACGTTAATTTCACATTATTTTACATCTAAAACACGTGTTTACAATAGATTTGGGTGAATACAAAAAATAGAAAAAAAAATTTGGGAAAAAATGGTGATAATTTCGCTAAATATCGATTAAAGTCATTTGTATTGAACTAATCATACTTTTTATATTTTTATCGTTAAGTTCACATTATTTTACATCTAAAACACGTATTTACAATACATTTGGGTGAATACAAAAAATAGAAAAAAAAATTTGGGAAAAAATGGTGATAATTTCGCTAAATATCGATTAAAGTCATTTGTATTGAACTAATCATACTTTTTATATTTTTATCGTTAAGTTCACATTATTTTACATCTAAAACACGTATTTACAATACATTTGGGTGAATACAAAAAATAGAAAAAAAATTTGGGAAAAAATTGGGTAAAAAATGGTGATAATTCCGCTAAATATCATTTAAAGTCATTTGTATTGAACTAATGATACTTTTTATATTTTTATCGTTAAGCTCACATAATTTTACATCTAAAACACGTCTTTACAATACATTTGGGTGAATATAAAAGTTCGTAAAAAAATTTTGAAATACGGGTGATGAATCCGCTAAATATCGTCTAAAGTCATTTTTATTAAACTAATCATACTTTTTATATTTTTAACGTTAAGTTCACATTATTTTACATCTAAAACACGTGTTTACAATACATTTTGGTGAATACAAAAAATAGAAAAAAAATTTGGGAAAAAATTTGGTAAAAAATGGTGATAATTTCGATAAATATCGATTAAAGTCATTTGTATTGAACTAATCATACTTTTTATATTTTTATCGTTAAGTTCACATTATTTTACATCTAAAACACGTATTTACAATACATTTGGGTGAATACAAAAACTAGAAAAAAAATTTGGGAAAAAATTGGGTAAAAAATGGTGATAATTCCGCTAAATATCGTTTAAATTCATTTGTATTGAACTAATCATACTTTTTATATTTTTATCGTTAAGTTCACATAATTTTACATCTAAAACATGTCTTTACAATACATTTGGGTGAATACAAAAAATAGAAAAAAAATTTGGGAAAAAATTTGGTAAAAAATGGTGATAATTTCGCTAAATATCGATTAAAGTCATTTGTATTGAACTAAACATACTTTTTATATTTTTATCGTTAAGTTCACATTATTTTACATCTAAAACACGTCTTTACAATACATTTGGGTGAATATAAAAGGTCGTAAAAAAATTTTGAAATACAGGTGATGAATCCGCTAAATATCGTTTAAAGTCATTTGTATTAAACTAATCATACTGTTTATATTTTTATCGTTAAGTTCACATTATTTTACATCTAAAACACGTCTTTACAATACATTTGGGTGAATATAAAAGGTCGTAAAAAAATTTTGAAATACGGGTGATGAATCCGCTAAATATTGTCCTAAGTCATTTCTATTAAACTAATCATAGTTTTTATATTTTTAACGTTAAGTTCACATTATTTTACATCTAAAACACGTGTTTACAATACATTTGGGTGAATACAAAAAATAGAAAAAAAATTTGGGAAAAAATTTGGTAAAAAATGGTGATAATTTCGCTAAATATCGATTAAAGTCATTTGTATTGAACTAATCATACTTTTTATATTTTTATCGTTAAGTTCACATTATTTTACATCTAAAACACGTCTTTACAATACATTTGGGTGAATATAAAAGGTCGTAAAAAAATTTTGAAATACGGGTGATGAATTTGCTAAATATCGTCTTAAGTCATTTCTATTAAACTAATCATACTTTTTATATTTTTAACGTTAAGTTCACATTATTTTACATCTAAAACACGTATTTACAATACATTTGGGTGAATACAAAAAATAGAAAAAAAATTTGGGAAAAAATTTGGTAAAAAATGGTGATAATTCCGCTAAATATCGTTTAAAGTCATTTGTATTGAACTTATCATACTTTTTATATTTTTATCGTTAAGTTCACATATTTTAACATCTAAAACACGTCTTTACAATACATTTGGGTGAATATAAAAATTCGTAAAAAAATTTTGAAATACAGGTGATGAATCCGCTAAATATCGTCCTAAGTCATTTCTATTAAACTAATCATACTTTTTATATTTTTATCGTTAAGTTCACATAATTTTACATCTAAAACACGTCTTTACAATACAATTGGGTGAATATAAAAGGTCGTAAAGAAATTTTGAAATACAGGTGATGAATCCGCTAAATATCGTCTTAAGTCATTTCTATTAAACTAATCATACTTTTTATATTTTTAACGTTAAGTTCACATTATTTTACATCTAAAACACGTGTTTACAATAGATTTGGGTGAATACAAAAAATAGAAAAAAAAATTTGGGAAAAAATTTGGTAAAAAATGGTGATAATTTCGCTAAATATCATTTAAAGTCATTTGTATTGAACTAATCATACTTTTTATATTTTTATCGTTAAGCTCACATAATTTTACGTCTAAAACACGTCTTTACAATACATTTGGGTGAATATAAAAGTTCGTAAAAAAATTTTGAAATACGGGTGATGAATCCGCTAAATATCGTCTAAAGTCATTTTTATTAAACTAATCATACTTTTTATATTTTTAACGTTAAGTTCACATTATTTTACATCTAAAACACGTGTTTACAATACATTTTGGTGAATACAAAAAATAGAAAAAAAATTTGGGAAAAAATTTGGTAAAAAATGGTGATAATTTCGCTAAATATCGATTAAAGTCATTTGTATTGAACTAATCATACTTTTTATATTTTTATCGTTAAGTTCACATTATTTTACATCTAAAACACGTCTTTACAATACATTTGGGTGAATATAAAAGGTCGTAAAAAAATTTTGAAATACGGGTGATGAATCCGCTAAATATCGTCTTAAGTCATTTCTATTAAACTAATCATACTTTTTATATTTTTAACGTTAAGTTCACATTATTTTACATCTAAAACACGTATTTACAATACATTTTGGTGAATACAAAAAATAGAAAAAAAATTTGGTAAAAAATGGTGATAATTCCGCTAAATATCGTTTAAAGTCATTTGTATTGAACTTACCATACTTTTTATATTTTTATCGTTAAGTTCACATATTTTAACATCTAAAACACGTCTTTACAATACATTTGGGTGAATATAAAAGGTCGTAAAAAAATTTTGAAATACAGGTGATGAATCCGCTAAATATCGTCCTAAGTCATTTCTATTAAACTAATCATACTTTTTATATTTTTATCGTTAAGTTCACATAATTTTACATCTAAAACACGTCTTTACAATACAATTGGGTGAATATAAAAGGTCGTAAAGAAATTTTGAAATACAGGTGATGAATCCGCTAAATATCGTCTTAAGTCATTTCTATTAAACTAATCATACTTTTTATATTTTTAACGTTAAGTTCACATTATTTTACATCTAAAACACGTGTTTACAATAGATTTGGGTGAATACAAAAAATAGAAAAAAAAATTTGGGAAAAAATTTGGTAAAAAATGGTGATAATTTCGCTAAATATCGATTAAAGTCATTTGTATTGAACTAATCATACTTTTTATATTTTTATCGTTAAGTTCACATTATTTTACATCTAAAACACGTATTTACAATACATTTGGGTGAATACAAAAAATAGAAAAAAAATTTGGGAAAAAATTGGGTAAAAAATGGTGATAATTCCGCTAAATATCATTTAAAGTCATTTGTATTGAACTAATCATACTTTTTATATTTTTATCGTTAAGCTCACATAATTTTACATCTAAAACACGTCTTTACAATACATTTGGGTGAATATAAAAGTTCGTAAAAAAATTTTGAAATACGGGTGATGAATCCGCTAAATATCGTCTAAAGTCATTTTTATTAAACTAATCATACTTTTTATATTTTTAACGTTAAGTTCACATTATTTTACATCTAAAACACGTGTTTACAATACATTTTGGTGAATACAAAAAATAGAAAAAAAATTTGGGAAAAAATTTGGTAAAAAATGGTGATAATTTCGCTAAATATCGATTAAAGTCATTTGTATTGAACTTATCATACTTTTTATATTTTTATCGTTAAGTTCACATTATTTTACATCTAAAACACGTCTTTACAATACATTTGGGTGAATATAAACGGTCGTAAAAAAATTTTGAAATACGGGTGATGAATCCGCTAAATATCGTCTTAAGTCATTTCTATTAAACTAATCATACTTTTTATATTTTTAACGTTAAGTTCACATTATTTTACATCTAAAACACGTATTTACAATACATTTGGGTGAATACAAAAAATAGAAAAAAAATTTGGGAAAAAATTTGGTAAAAAATGGTGATAATTCCGCTAAATATCGTTTAAAGTCATTTGTATTGAACTTATCATACTTTTTATATTTTTATCGTTAAGTTCACATATTTTAACATCTAAAACACGTCTTTACAATACATTTGGGTGAATATAAAAGGTCGTAAAAAAATTTTGAAATACAGGTGATGAATCCGCTAAATATCGTCCTAAGTCATTTCTATTAAACTAATCATACTTTTTATATTTTTATCGTTATGTTCACATAATTTTACATCTAAAACACGTCTTTACAATACAATTGGGTGAATATAAAAGGTCGTAAAGAAATTTTGAAATACAGGTGATGAATCCGCTAAATATCGTCTTAAGTCATTTCTATTAAACTAATCATACTTTTTATATTTTTAACGTTAAGTTCACATTATTTTACATCTAAAACACGTGTTTACAATAGATTTGGGTGAATACAAAAAATAGAAAAAAAAATTTGGGAAAAAATTTGGTAAAAAATGGTGTTAATTTCGCTAAATATCGATTAAAGTCATTTGTATTGAACTAATCATACTTTTTATATTTTTATCGTTAAGTTCACATTATTTTACATCTAAAACACGTATTTACAATACATTTGGGTGAATACAAAAAATAGAAAAAAAATTTGGGAAAAAATTGGGTAAAAAATGGTGATAATTCCGCTAAATATCATTTAAAGTCATTTGTATTGAACTAATCATACTTTTTATATTTTTATCGTTAAGCTCACATAATTTTACATCTAAAACACGTCTTTACAATACATTTGGGTGAATATAAAAGTTCGTAAAAAAATTTTGAAATACGGGTGATGAATCCGCTAAATATCGTCTAAAGTCATTTTTATTAAACTAATCATACTTTTTATATTTTTAACGTTAAGTTCACATTATTTTACATCTAAAACACGTGTTTACAATACATTTTGGTGAATACAAAAAATAGAAAAAAAATTTGGGAAAAAATTTGGTAAAAAATGGTGATAATTTCGCTAAATATCGATTAAAGTCATTTGTATTGAACTAATCATACTTTTTATATTTTTATCGTTAAGTTCACATTATTTTACATCTAAAACACGTCTTTACAATACATTTGGGTGAATATAAACGGTCGTAAAAAAATTTTGAAATACGGGTGATGAATCCGCTAAATATCGTCTTAAGTCATTTCTATTAAACTAATCATACTTTTTATATTTTTAACGTTAAGTTCACATTATTTTACATCTAAAACACGTATTTACAATACATTTGGGTGAATACAAAAAATAGAAAAAAAATTTGGGAAAAAATTTGGTAAAAAATGGTGATAATTCCGCTAAATATCGTTTAAAGTCATTTGTATTGAACTTATCATACTTTTTATATTTTTATCGTTAAGTTCACATATTTTAACATCTAAAACACGTCTTTACAATACATTTGGGTGAATATAAAAGGTCGTAAAAAAATTTTGAAATACAGGTGATGAATCCGCTAAATATCGTCCTAAGTCATTTCTATTAAACTAATCATACTTTTTATATTTTTATCGTTAAGTTCACATAATTTTACATCTAAAACACGTCTTTACAATACAATTGGGTGAATATAAAAGGTCGTAAAGAAATTTTGAAATACAGGTGATGAATCCGCTAAATATCGTCTTAAGTCATTTCTATTAAACTAATCATACTTTTTATATTTTTAACGTTAAGTTCACATTATTTTACATCTAAAACACGTGTTTACAATAGATTTGGGTGAATACAAAAAATAGAAAAAAAAATTTGGGAAAAAATTTGGTAAAAAATGGTGATAATTTCGCTAAATATCGATTAAAGTCATTTGTATTGAACTAATCATACTTTTTATATTTTTATCGTTAAGTTCACATTATTTTACATCTAAAACACGTATTTACAATACATTTGGGTGAATACAAAAAATAGAAAAAAAATTTGGGAAAAAATTGGGTAAAAAATGGTGATAATTCCGCTAAATATCATTTAAAGTCATTTGTATTGAACTAATCATACTTTTTATATTTTTATCGTTAAGCTCACATAATTTTACATCTAAAACACGTCTTTACAATACATTTGGGTGAATATAAAAGTTCGTAAAAAAATTTTGAAATACGGGTGATGAATCCGCTAAATATCGTCTAAAGTCATTTTTATTAAACTAATCATACTTTTTATATTTTTAACGTTAAGTTCACATTATTTTACATCTAAAACACGTGTTTACAATACATTTTGGTGAATACAAAAAATAGAAAAAAAATTTGGGAAAAAATTTGGTAAAAAATGGTGATAATTTCGATAAATATCGATTAAAGTCATTTGTATTGAACTAATCATACTTTTTATATTTTTATCGTTAAGTTCACATTATTTTACATCTAAAACACGTCTTTACAATACATTTGGGTGAATATAAAAGGTCGTAAAAAAATTTTGAAATACGGGTGATGAATCCGCTAAATATCGTCTTAAGTCATTTCTATTAAACTAATCATACTTTTTATATTTTTAACGTTAAGTTCACATTATTTTACATCTAAAACACGTATTTACAATACATTTTGGTGAATACAAAAAATAGAAAAAAAATTTGGTAAAAAATGGTGATAATTCCGCTAAATATCGTTTAAAGTCATTTGTATTGAACTTATCATACTTTTTATATTTTTATCGTTAAGTTCACATATTTTAACATCTAAAACACGTCTTTACAATACATTTGGGTGAATATAAAAGGTCGTAAAAAAATTTTGAAATACAGGTGATGAATCCGCTAAATATCGTCCTAAGTCATTTCTATTAAACTAATCATACTTTTTATATTTTTATCGTTAAGTTCACATAATTTTACATCTAAAACACGTCTTTACAATACAATTGGGTGAATATAAAAGGTCGTAAAGAAATTTTGAAATACAGGTGATGAATCCGCTAAATATCGTCTTAAGTCATTTCTATTAAACTAATCATACTTTTTATATTTTTAACGTTATGTTCACATTATTTTACATCTAAAACACGTGTTTACAATAGATTTGGGTGAATACAAAAAATAGAAAAAAAAATTTGGGAAAAAATT
This sequence comes from Diuraphis noxia, assembly GCF_037042655.1. Taxonomy (NCBI): domain Eukaryota; kingdom Metazoa; phylum Arthropoda; class Insecta; order Hemiptera; family Aphididae; genus Diuraphis; species Diuraphis noxia. The sequence goes on from NW_028301711.1 coordinate 109,932,052, forward strand.
TGGTAAAAAATGGTGATAATTTCGCTAAATATCGATTAAAGTCATTTGTATTGAACTAATCATACTTTTTATATTTTTATCGTTAAGTTCACATTATTTTACATCTAAAACACGTATTTACAATACATTTGGGTGAATACAAAAAATAGAAAAAAAATTTGGGAAAAAATTGGGTAAAAAATGGTGATAATTCCGCTAAATATCATTTAAAGTCATTTGTATTGAACTAATCATACTTTTTATATTTTTATCGTTAAGCTCACATAATTTTACATCTAAAACACGTCTTTACAATACATTTGGGTGAATATAAAAGTTCGTAAAAAAATTTTGAAATACGGGTGATGAATCCGCTAAATATCGTCTAAAGTCATTTTTATTAAACTAATCATACTTTTTATATTTTTAACGTTAAGTTCACATTATTTTACATCTAAAACACGTGTTTACAATACATTTTGGTGAATACAAAAAATAGAAAAAAAATTTGGGAAAAAATTTGGTAAAAAATGGTGATAATTTCGCTAAATATCGATTAAAGTCATTTGTATTGAACTAATCATACTTTTTATATTTTTATCGTTAAGTTCACATTATTTTACATCTAAAACACGTCTTTACAATACATTTGGGTGAATATAAAAGGTCGTAAAAAAATTTTGAAATACGGGTGATGAATCCGCTAAATATCGTCTTAAGTCATTTCTATTAAACTAATCATACTTTTTATATTTTTAACGTTAAGTTCACATTATTTTACATCTAAAACACGTATTTACAATACATTTGGGTGAATACAAAAAATTGAAATAAATTTGGGAAAAAATTTGGTAAAAAATGGTGATAATTCCGCTAAATATCGTTTAAAGTCATTTGTATTGAACTTATCATACTTTTTATATTTTTATCGTTAAGTTCACATATTTTAACATCTAAAACACGTCTTTACAATACATTTGGGTGAATATAAAAGGTCGTAAAAAAATTTTGAAATACAGGTGATGAATCCGCTAAATATCGTCCTAAGTCATTTCTATTAAACTAATCATACTTTTTATATTTTTATCGTTAAGTTCACATAATTTTACATCTAAAACACGTCTTTACAATACAATTGGGTGAATATAAAAGGTCGTAAAGAAATTTTGAAATACAGGTGATGAATCCGCTAAATATCGTCTTAAGTCATTTCTATTAAACTAATCATACTTTTTATATTTTTAACGTTAAGTTCACATTATTTTACATCTAAAACACGTGTTTACAATAGATTTGGGTGAATACAAAAAATAGAAAAAAAAATTTGGGAAAAAATTTGGTAAAAAATGGTGATAATTTCGCTAAATATCGATTAAAGTCATTTGTATTGAACTAATCATACTTTTTATATTTTTATCGTTAAGTTCACATTATTTTACATCTAAAACACGTATTTACAATACATTTGGGTGAATACAAAAAATAGAAAAAAAATTTGGGAAAAAATTGGGTAAAAAATGGTGATAATTCCGCTAAATATCATTTAAAGTCATTTGTATTGAACTAATCATACTTTTTATATTTTTATCGTTAAGCTCACATAATTTTACATCTAAAACACGTCTTTACAATACATTTGGGTGAATATAAAAGTTCGTAAAAAAATTTTGAAATACGGGTGATGAATCCGCTAAATATCGTCTAAAGTCATTTTTATTAAACTAATCATACTTTTTATATTTTTAACGTTAAGTTCACATTATTTTACATCTAAAACACGTGTTTACAATACATTTTGGTGAATACAAAAAATAGAAAAAAAATTTGGGAAAAAATTTGGTAAAAAATGGTGATAATTTCGATAAATATCGATTAAAGTCATTTGTATTGAACTAATCATACTTTTTATATTTTTATCGTTAAGTTCACATTATTTTACATCTAAAACACGTCTTTACAATACATTTGGGTGAATATAAAAGGTCGTAAAAAAATTTTGAAATACGGGTGATGAATCCGCTAAATATCGTCTTAAGTCATTTCTATTAAACTAATCATACTTTTTATATTTTTAACGTTAAGTTCACATTATTTTACATCTAAAAGACGTATTTACAATACATTTTGGTGAATACAAAAAATAGAAAAAAAATTTGGTAAAAAATGGTGATAATTCCGCTAAATATCGTTTAAAGTCATTTGTATTGAACTTATCATACTTTTTATATTTTTATCGTTAAGTTCACATATTTTAACATCTAAAACACGTCTTTACAATACATTTGGGTGAATATAAAAGGTCGTAAAAAAATTTTGAAATACAGGTGATGAATCCGCTAAATATCGTCCTAAGTCATTTCTATTAAACTAATCATACTTTTTATATTTTTATCGTTAAGTTCACATAATTTTACATCTAAAACACGTCTTTACAATACAATTGGGTGAATATAAAAGGTCGTAAAGAAATTTTGAAATACAGGTGATGAATCCGCTAAATATCGTCTTAAGTCATTTCTATTAAACTAATCATACTTTTTATATTTTTAACGTTAAGTTCACATTATTTTACATCTAAAACACGTGTTTACAATAGATTTGGGTGAATACAAAAAATAGAAAAAAAAATTTGGGAAAAAATTTGGTAAAAAATGGTGATAATTTCGCTAAATATCGATTAAAGTCATTTGTATTGAACTAATCATACTTTTTATATTTTTATCGTTAAGTTCACATTATTTTACATCTAAAACACGTATTTACAATACATTTGGGTGAATACAAAAAATAGAAAAAAAATTTGGGAAAAAATTGGGTAAAAAATGGTGATAATTCCGCTAAATATCATTTAAAGTCATTTGTATTGAACTAATCATACTTTTTATATTTTTATCGTTAAGCTCACATAATTTTACATCTAAAACACGTCTTTACAATACATTTGGGTGAATATAAAAGTTCGTAAAAAAATTTTGAAATACGGGTGATGAATCCGCTAAATATCGTCTAAAGTCATTTTTATTAAACTAATCATACTTTTTATATTTTTAACGTTAAGTTCACATTATTTTACATCTAAAACACGTGTTTACAATACATTTTGGTGAATACAAAAAATAGAAAAAAAATTTGGGAAAAAATTTGGTAAAAAATGGTGATAATTTCGCTAAATATCGATTAAAGTCATTTGTATTGAACTAATCATACTTTTTATATTTTTATCGTTAAGTTCACATTATTTTACATCTAAAACACGTCTTTACAATACATTTGGGTGAATATAAAAGGTCGTAAAAAAATTTTGAAATACGGGTGATGAATCCGCTAAATATCGTCTTAAGTCATTTCTATTAAACTAATCATACTTTTTATATTTTTAACGTTAAGTTCACATTATTTTACATCTAAAACACGTATTTACAATACATTTGGGTGAATACAAAAAATTGAAATAAATTTGGGAAAAAATTTGGTAAAAAATGGTGATAATTCCGCTAAATATCGTTTAAAGTCATTTGTATTGAACTTATCATACTTTTTATATTTTTATCGTTAAGTTCACATATTTTAACATCTAAAACACGTCTTTACAATACATTTGGGTGTATATAAAAGGTCGTAAAAAAATTTTGAAATACAGGTGATGAATCCGCTAAATATCGTCCTAAGTCATTTCTATTAAACTAATCATACTTTTTATATTTTTATCGTTAAGTTCACATAATTTTACATCTAAAACACGTCTTTACAATACAATTGGGTGAATATAAAAGGTCGTAAAGAAATTTTGAAATACAGGTGATGAATCCGCTAAATATCGTCTTAAGTCATTTCTATTAAACTAATCATACTTTTTATATTTTTAACGTTAAGTTCACATTATTTTACATCTAAAACACGTGTTTACAATAGATTTGGGTGAATACAAAAAATAGAAAAAAAAATTTGGTAAAAAATGGTGATAATTTCGCTAAATATCGATTAAAGTCATTTGTATTGAACTAATCATACTTTTTATATTTTTATCGTTAAGTTCACATTATTTTACATCTAAAACACGTATTTACAATACATTTGGGTGAATACAAAAAATAGAAAAAAAATTTGGGAAAAAATTGGGTAAAAAATGGTGATAATTCCGCTAAATATCATTTAAAGTCATTTGTATTGAACTAATCATACTTTTTATATTTTTATCGTTAAGCTCACATAATTTTACATCTAAAACACGTCTTTACAATACATTTGGGTGAATATAAAAGTTCGTAAAAAAATTTTGAAATACGGGTGATGAATCCGCTAAATATCGTCTAAAGTCATTTTTATTAAACTAATCATACTTTTTATATTTTTAACGTTAAGTTCACATTATTTTACATCTAAAACACGTGTTTACAATACATTTTGGTGAATACAAAAAATAGAAAAAAAATTTGGGAAAAAATTTGGTAAAAAATGGTGATAATTTCGATAAATATCGATTAAAGTCATTTGTATTGAACTAATCATACTTTTTATATTTTTATCGTTAAGTTCACATTATTTTACATCTAAAACACGTCTTTACAATACATTTGGGTGAATATAAAAGGTCGTAAAAAAATTTTGAAATACGGGTGATGAATCCGCTAAATATCGTCTTAAGTCATTTCTATTAAACTAATCATACTTTTTATATTTTTAACGTTAAGTTCACATTATTTTACATCTAAAAGACGTATTTACAATACATTTTGGTGAATACAAAAAATAGAAAAAAAATTTGGTAAAAAATGGTGATAATTCCGCTAAATATCGTTTAAAGTCATTTGTATTGAACTTATCATACTTTTTATATTTTTATCGTTAAGTTCACATATTTTAACATCTAAAACACGTCTTTACAATACATTTGGGTGAATATAAAAGGTCGTAAAAAAATTTTGAAATACAGGTGATGAATCCGCTAAATATCGTCCTAAGTCATTTCTATTAAACTAATCATACTTTTTATATTTTTATCGTTAAGTTCACATAATTTTACATCTAAAACACGTCTTTACAATACAATTGGGTGAATATAAAAGGTCGTAAAGAAATTTTGAAATACAGGTGATGAATCCGCTAAATATCGTCTTAAGTCATTTCTATTAAACTAATCATACTTTTTATATTTTTAACGTTAAGTTCACATTATTTTACATCTAAAACACGTGTTTACAATAGATTTGGGTGAATACAAAAAATAGAAAAAAAAATTTGGGAAAAAATTTGGTAAAAAATGGTGATAATTTCGCTAAATATCGATTAAAGTCATTTGTATTGAACTAATCATACTTTTTATATTTTTATCGTTAAGTTCACATTATTTTACATCTAAAACACGTATTTACAATACATTTGGGTGAATACAAAAAATAGAAAAAAAATTTGGGAAAAAATTGGGTAAAAAATGGTGATAATTCCGCTAAATATCATTTAAAGTCATTTGTATTGAACTAATCATACTTTTTATATTTTTATCGTTAAGCTCACATAATTTTACATCTAAAACACGTCTTTACAATACATTTGGGTGAATATAAAAGTTCGTAAAAAAATTTTGAAATACGGGTGATGAATCCGCTAAATATCGTCTAAAGTCATTTTTATTAAACTAATCATACTTTTTATATTTTTAACGTTAAGTTCACATTATTTTACATCTAAAACACGTGTTTACAATAGATTTGGGTGAATACAAAAAATAGAAAAAAAAATTTGGGAAAAAATTTGGTAAAAAATGGTGATAATTTCGCTAAATATCGATTAAAGTCATTTGTATTGAACTAATCATACTTTTTATATTTTTATCGTTAAGTTCACATTATTTTACATCTAAAACACGTATTTACAATACATTTGGGTGAATACAAAAAATAGAAAAAAAATTTGGGAAAAAATTGGGTAAAAAATGGTGATAATTCCGCTAAATATCATTTAAAGTCATTTGTATTGAACTAATCATACTTTTTATATTTTTATCGTTAAGCTCACATAATTTTACATCTAAAACACGTCTTTACAATACATTTGGGTGAATATAAAAGTTCGTAAAAAAATTTTGAAATACGGGTGATGAATCCGCTAAATATCGTCTAAAGTCATTTTTATTAAACTAATCATACTTTTTATATTTTTAACGTTAAGTTCACATTATTTTACATCTAAAACACGTGTTTACAATACATTTTGGTGAATACAAAAAATAGAAAAAAAATTTGGGAAAAAATTTGGTAAAAAATGGTGATAATTTCGATAAATATCGATTAAAGTCATTTGTATTGAACTAATCATACTTTTTATATTTTTATCGTTAAGTTCACATTATTTTACATCTTAAACACGTATTTACAATACATTTGGGTGAATATAAAAGGTCGTAAAAAAATTTTGAAATACAGGTGATGAATCCGCTAAATATCGTCCTAAGTCATTTCTATTAAACTAATCATACTTTTTATATTTTTATCGTTAAGTTCACATAATTTTACATCTAAAACACGTCTTTACAATACAATTGGGTGAATATAAAAGGTCGTAAAGAAATTTTGAAATACAGGTGATGAATCCGCTAAATATCGTCTTAAGTCATTTCTATTAAACTAATCATACTTTTTATATTTTTAACGTTAAGTTCACATTATTTTACATCTAAAACACGTGTTTACAATAGATTTGGGTGAATACAAAAAATAGAAAAAAAAATTTGGGAAAAAATTTGGTAAAAAATGGTGATAATTTCGCTAAATATCGATTAAAGTCATTTGTATTGAACTAATCATACTTTTTATATTTTTATCGTTAAGTTCACATTATTTTACATCTAAAACACGTATTTACAATACATTTGGGTGAATACAAAAAATAGAAAAAAAATTTGGGAAAAAATTGGGTAAAAAATGGTGATAATTCCGCTAAATATCATTTAAAGTCATTTGTATTGAACTAATCATACTTTTTATATTTTTATCGTTAAGCTCACATAATTTTACATCTAAAACACGTCTTTACAATACATTTGGGTGAATATAAAAGTTCGTAAAAAAATTTTGAAATACGGGTGATGAATCCGCTAAATATCGTCTAAAGTCATTTTTATTAAACTAATCATACATTTTATATTTTTAACGTTAAGTTCACATTATTTTACATCTAAAACACGTGTTTACAATACATTTTGGTGAATACAAAAAATAGAAAAAAAATTTGGGAAAAAATTTGGTAAATAATGGTGATAATTTCGATAAATATCGATTAAAGTCATTTGTATTGAACTAATCATACTTTTTATATTTTTATCGTTAAGTTCACATTATTTTACATCTTAAACACGTATTTACAATACATTTGGGTGAATACAAAAACTAGAAAAAAAATTTGGGAAAAAATTGGGTAAAAAATGGTGATAATTCCGCTAAATATCGTTTAAATTCATTTGTATTGAACTAATCATACTTTTTATATTTTTATCGTTAAGTTCACATAATTTTACATCTAAAACATGTCTTTACAATACATTTGGGTGAATACAAAAAATAGAAAAAAAATTTGGTGAAAAATGGTGATAATTCCGCTAAATATCGTTTAAAGTCATTTGTATTGAATTAATCATACTTTTTATATTTTTATCGTTAAGTTCACATTATTTTACATCTAAAACACGTCTTTACAATACATTTGGGTGAATATAAAAGGTCGTAAAAAAATTTTGAAATACGGGTGATGAATCCGATAAATATCGTTTAAAGTCATTTGTATTAAACTAATCATACTGTTTATATTTTTATCGTTAAGTTCACATTATTTTACATCTAAAACACGTCTTTACAATACATTTGGGTGAATATAAAAGGTCGTAAAAAAATTTTGAAATACGGGTGATGAATCCGCTAAATATTGTCCTAAGTCATTTCTATTAAACTAATCATAGTTTTTATATTTTTAACGTTAAGTTCACATTATTTTACATCTAAAACACGTGTTTACAATACATTTGGGTGAATACAAAAAATAGAAAAAAAATTTGGGAAAAAATTTGGTAAAAAATGGTGATAATTTCGCTAAATATCGATTAAAGTCATTTGTATTGAACTAATCATACTTTTTATATTTTTATCGTTAAGTTCACATTATTTTACATCTAAAACACGTCTTTACAATACATTTGGGTGAATATAAAAGGTCGTAAAAAAATTTTGAAATACGGGTGATGAATCCGCTAAATATCGTCTTAAGTCATTTCTATTAAACTAATCATACTTTTTATATTTTTAACGTTAAGTTCACATTATTTTACATCTAAAACACGTATTTACAATACATTTGGGTGAATACAAAAAATAGAAAAAAAATTTGGGAAAAAATTTGGTAAAAAATGGTGATAATTCCGCTAAATATCGTTTAAAGTCATTTGTATTGAACTTATCATACTTTTTATATTTTTATCGTTAAGTTCACATATTTTAACATCTAAAACACGTCTTTACAATACATTTGGGTGAATATAAAAGGTCGTAAAAAAATTTTGAAATACAGGAGATGAATCCGCTAAATATCGTCCTAAGTTATTTCTATTAAACTAATCATACTTTTTATATTTTTATTTTTAAGTTCACATAATTTTACATCTAAAACACGTCTTTACAATACAATTGGGTGAATATAAAAGGTCGTAAAGAAATTTTGAAATACAGGTGATGAATCCGCTAAATATCGTCCTAAGTCATTTCTATTAAACTAATTATACTTTTTATATTTTTAACGTTAATTTCACATTATTTTACATCTAAAACACGTGTTTACAATAGATTTGGGTGAATACAAAAAATAGAAAAAAAAATTTGGGAAAAAATGGTGATAATTTCGCTAAATATCGATTAAAGTCATTTGTATTGAACTAATCATACTTTTTATATTTTTATCGTTAAGTTCACATTATTTTACATCTAAAACACGTATTTACAATACATTTGGGTGAATACAAAAAATAGAAAAAAAATTTGGGAAAAAATTGGGTAAAAAATGGTGATAATTCCGCTAAATATCATTTAAAGTCATTTGTATTGAACTAATCATACTTTTTATATTTTTATCGTTAAGCTCACATAATTTTACATCTAAAACACGTCTTTACAATACATTTGGGTGAATATAAAAGTTCGTAAAAAAATTTTGAAATACGGGTGATGAATCCGCTAAATATCGTCTAAAGTCATTTTTATTAAACTAATCATACTTTTTATATTTTTAACGTTAAGTTCACATTATTTTACATCTAAAACACGTGTTTACAATACATTTTGGTGAATACAAAAAATAGAAAAAAAATTTGGGAAAAAATTTGGTAAAAAATGGTGATAACTTAGATAAATATCGATTAAAGTCATTTGTATTGAACTAATCATACTTTTTATATTTTTATCGTTAAGTTCACATTATTTTACATCTAAAACACGTATTTACAATACATTTGGGTGAATACAAAAACTAGAAAAAAAATTTGGGAAAAAATTGGGTAAAAAATGGTGATAATTCCGCTAAATATCGTTTAAATTCATTTGTATTGAACTAATCATACTTTTTATATTTTTATCGTTAAGTTCACAAAATTTTACATCTAAAACATGTCTTTACAATACATTTGGGTGAATACAAAAAATAGAAAAAAAATTTGGGAAAAAATTTGGTGAAAAATGGTGATAATTCCGCTAAATATCGTTTAAAGTCATTTGTATTGAATTAATCATACTTTTTATATTTTTATCGTTAAGTTCACATTATTTTACATCTAAAACACGTCTTTACAATACATTTGGGTGAATATAAAAGGTCGTAAAAAAATTTTGAAATACGGGTGATGAATCCGCTAAATATCGTTTAAAGTCATTTGTATTAAACTAATCATACTGTTTATATTTTTATCGTTAAGTTCACATTATTTTACATCTAAAACACGTCTTTACAATACATTTGGGTGAATATAAAAGGTCGTAAAAAAATTTTGAAATACGGGTGATGAATCCGCTAAATATTGTCCTAAGTCATTTCTATTAAACTAATCATAGTTTTTATATTTTTAACGTTAAGTTCACATTATTTTACATCTAAAACACGTGTTTACAATACATTTGGGTGAATACAAAAAATAGAAAAAAAATTTGGGAAAAAATTTGGTAAAAAATGGTGATAATTTCGCTAAATATCGATTAAAGTCATTTGTATTGAACTAATCATACTTTTTATATTTTTATCGTTAAGTTCACATATTTTAACATCTAAAACACGTCTTTACAATACATTTGGGTGAATATAAAAGGTCGTAAAAAAATTTTGAAATACAGGAGATGAATCCGCTAAATATCGTCCTAAGTTATTTCTATTAAACTAATCATACTTTTTATATTTTTATCGTTAAGTTCACATAATTTTACATCTAAAACACGTCTTTACAATACAATTGGGTGAATATAAAAGGTCGTAAAGAAATTTTGAAATACAGGTGATGAATCCGCTAAATATCGTCCTAAGTCATTTCTATTAAACTAATTATACTTTTTATATTTTTAACGTTAATTTCACATTATTTTACATCTAAAACACGTGTTTACAATAGATTTGGGTGAATACAAAAAATAGAAAAAAAAATTTGGGAAAAAATGGTGATAATTTCGCTAAATATCGATTAAAGTCATTTGTATTGAACTAATCATACTTTTTATATTTTTATCGTTAAGTTCACATTATTTTACATCTAAAACACGTATTTACAATACATTTGGGTGAATACAAAAAATAGAAAAAAAATTTGGGAAAAAATTGGGTAAAAAATGGTGATAATTCCGCTAAATATCATTTAAAGTCATTTGTATTGAACTAATCATACTTTTTATATTTTTATCGTTAAGCTCACATAATTTTACATCTAAAACACGTCTTTACAATACATTTGGGTGAATATAAAAGTTCGTAAAAAAATTTTGAAATACGGGTGATGAATCCGCTAAATATCGTCTAAAGTCATTTTTATTAAACTAATCATACTTTTTATATTTTTAACGTTAAGTTCACATTATTTTACATCTAAAACACGTGTTTACAATACATTTTGGTGAATACAAAAAATAGAAAAAAAATTTGGGAAAAAATTTGGTAAAAAATGGTGATAATTTCGATAAATATCGATTAAAGTCATTTGTATTGAACTAATCATACTTTTTATATTTTTATCGTTAAGTTCACATTATTTTACATCTAAAACACGTATTTACAATACATTTGGGTGAATACAAAAACTAGAAAAAAAATTTGGGAAAAAATTGGGTAAAAAATGGTGATAATTCCGCTAAATATCGTTTAAATTCATTTGTATTGAACTAATCATACTTTTTATATTTTTATCGTTAAGTTCACAAAATTTTACATCTAAAACATGTCTTTACAATACATTTGGGTGAATACAAAAAATAGAAAAAAAATTTGGGAAAAAATTTGGTGAAAAATGGTGATAATTCCGCTAAATATCGTTTAAAGTCATTTGTATTGAATTAATCATACTTTTTATATTTTTATCGTTAAGTTCACATTATTTTACATCTAAAACACGTCTTTACAATACATTTGGGTGAATATAAAAGGTCGTAAAAAAATTTTGAAATACGGGTGATGAATCCGCTAAATATCGTTTAAAGTCATTTGTATTAAACTAATCATACTGTTTATATTTTTATCGTTAAGTTCACATTATTTTACATCTAAAACACGTCTTTACAATACATTTGGGTGAATATAAAAGGTCGTAAAAAAATTTTGAAATACGGGTGATGAATCCGCTAAATATTGTCCTAAGTCATTTCTATTAAACTAATCATAGTTTTTATATTTTTAACGTTAAGTTCACATTATTTTACATCTAAAACACGTGTTTACAATACATTTGGGTGAATACAAAAAATAGAAAAAAAATTTGGGAAAAAATTTGGTAAAAAATGGTGATAATTTCGCTAAATATCGATTAAAGTCATTTGTATTGAACTAATCATACTTTTTATATTTTTATCGTTAAGTTCACATAATTTTACATCTAAAACACGACTTTACAATACATTTGGGTGAATATAAAAGGTCGTAAAAAAATTTTGAAATACGGGTGATGAATCCGCTAAATATCGTCTTAAGTCATTTCTATTAAACTAATCATACTTTTTATATTTTTAACGTTAAGTTCACATTATTTTACATCTAAAACACGTATTTACAATACATTTGGGTGAATACAAAAAATAGAAAAAAAATTTGGTAAAAAATGGTGATAATTCCGCTAAATATCGTTTAAAGTCATTTGTATTGAACTTATCATACTTTTTATATTTTTATCGTTAAGTTCACATGTTTTAACATCTAAAACACGTCTTTACAATACATTTGGGTGAATATAAAAGGTCGTAAAAAAATTTTGAAATACAGGTGATGAATCCCCTAAATATCGTCCTAAGTCATTTCTATTAAACTAATCATACTTTTTATATTTTTATCGTTAAGTTCACATAATTTTACATCTAAAACACGTCTTTACAATACAATTGGGTGAATATAAAAGGTCGTAAAGAAATTTTGAAATACAGGTGATGAATCCGCTAAATATCGTCTTAAGTCATTTCTATTAAACTAATCATACTTTTTATATTTTTAACGTTAAGTTCACATTATTTTACATCTAAAACACGTGTTTACAATAGATCTGGGTGAATACAAAAAATAGAAAAAAAAATTTGGGAAAAAATTTGGTAAAAAATGGTGATAATTTCGATAATATCGATTAAAGTCATTTGTATTGAACTAATCATACTTTTTATATTTTTATCGTTAAGTTCACATTATTTTACATCTAAAACACGTATTTACAATACATTTGGGTGAATACAAAAAATAGAAAAAAAATTTGGGAAAAAATTGGGTAAAAAATGGTGATAATTCCGCTAAATATCATTTAAAGTCATTTGTATTGAACTAATCATACTTTTTATATTTTTATCGTTAAGCTCACATAATTTTACATCTAAAACACGTCTTTACAATACATTTGGGTGAATATAAAAGTTCGTAAAAAAATTTTGAAATACGGGTGATGAATCCGCTAAATATCGTCTAAAGTCATTTTTATTAAACTAATCATACTTTTTATATTTTTACCGTTAAGTTCACATTATTTTACATCTAAAACACGTGTTTACAATACATTTTGGTGAATACAAAAAATAGAAAAAAAATTTGGGAAAAAATTTGGTAAAAAATGGTGATAATTTCGATAAATATCGATTAAAGTCATTTGTATTGAACTAATCATACTTTTTATATTTTTATCGTTAAGTTCACATAATTTTACATCTAAAACATGTCTTTACAATACATTTGGGTGAATACAAAAAATAGAAAAAAAATTTGGGAAAAAATTTGGTGAAAAATGGTGATAATTCCGCTAAATATCGTTTAAAGTCATTTGTATTGAATTAATCATACTTTTTATATTTTTATCGTTAAGTTCACATTATTTTACATCTAAAACACGTCTTTACAATACATTTGGGTGAATATAAAAGGTCGTAAAAAAATTTTGAAATACGGGTGATGAATCCGATAAATATCGTTTAAAGTCATTTGTATTAAACTAATCATACTGTTTATATTTTTATCGTTAAGTTCACATTATTTTACATCTAAAACACGTCTTTACAATACATTTGGGTGAATATAAAAGGTCGTAAAAAAATTTTGAAATACTGGTGATGAATCCGCTAAATATTGTCCTAAGTCATTTCTATTAAACTAATCATAGTTTTTATATTTTTAACGTTAAGTTCACATTATTTTACATCTAAAACACGTGTTTACAATACATTTGGGTGAATACAAAAAATAGAAAAAAAATTTGGGAAAAAATTTGGTAAAAAATGGTGATAATTTCGCTAAATATCGATTAAAGTCATTTGTATTGAACTAATCATACTTTTTATATTTTTATCGTTAAGTTCACATTATTTTACATCTAAAACACGTCTTTACAATACATTTGGGTGAATATAAAAGGTCGTAAAAAAATTTTGAAATACGGGTGATGAATCCGCTAAATATCGTCTTAAGTCATTTCTATTAAACTAATCATACTTTTTATATTTTTAACGTTAAGTTCACATTATTTTACATCTAAAACACGTATTTACAATACATTTGGGTGAATACAAAAAATAGAAAAAAAATTTGGGATAAATTTGGTAAAAAATGGTGATAATTCCGCTAAATATCGTTTAAAATCATTTGTATTGAACTTATCATACTTTTTATATTTTTATCGTTAAGTTCACATATTTTAACATCTAAAACACGTCTTTACAATACATTTGGGTGAATATAAAAGGTCGTAAAAAAATTTTGAAATACAGGTGATGAATCCGCTAAATATCGTCCTAAGTTATTTCTATTAAACTAATCATACTTTTTATATTTTTATCGTTAAGTTCACATAATTTTACATCTAAAACACGTCTTTACAATACAATTGGGTGAATATAAAAGGTCGTAAAGAAATTTTGAAATACAGGTGATGAATCCGCTAAATATCGTCCTAAGTCATTTCTATTAAACTAATTATACTTTTTATATTTTTAACGTTAATTTCACATTATTTTACATCTAAAACACGTGTTTACAATACATTTGGGTGAATACAAAAAATAGAAAAAAAATTTGGGAAAAAATTTGGTAAAAAATGGTGATAATTCCGCTAAATATCGTTTAAAGTCATTTGTATTGAACTAATCATACTTTTTATATTTTTATCGTTAAGTTCACATAATTTTACATCTAAAACACGTCTTTACAATACAATTGGGTGAATATAAAAGGTCGTAAAGAAATTTTGAAATACAGGTGATGAATCCGCTAAATATAGTCTTAAGTCATTTCTATTAAACTAATCATACTTTTTATATTTTTAACGTTAAGTTCACATTATTTTACATCTAAAACACGTGTTTACAATAGATTTGGGTGAATACAAAAAATAGAAAAAAAAATTTGGGAAAAAATTTGGTAAAAAATGGTGATAATTTCGCTAAATATCGATTAAAGTCATTTGTATTGAACTAATCATACTTTTTATATTTTTATCGTTAAGTTCACATTATTTTACATCTAAAACACGTATTTACAATACATTTGGGTGAATACAAAAAATAGAAAAAAAATTTGGGAAAAAATTGGGTAAAAAATGGTGATTATTCCGCTAAATATCATTTAAAGTCATTTGTATTGAACTAATCATACTTTTTATATTTTTATCGTTAAGCTCACATAATTTTACATCTAAAACACGTCTTTACAATACATTTGGGTGAATATAAAAGTTCGTAAAAAAATTTTGAAATACGGGTGATGAATCCGCTAAATATCGTCTAAAGTCATTTTTATTAAACTAATCATACTTTTTATATTTTTAACGTTAAGTTCACATTATTTTACATCTAAAACACGTGTTTACAATACATTTTGGTGAATACAAAAAATAGAAAAAAAATTTGGGAAAAAATTTGGTAAAAAATGGTGATAATTTCGATAAATATCGATTAAAGTCATTTGTATTGAACTAAACATACTTTTTATATTTTTATCGTTAAGTTCACATAATTTTACATCTAAAACATGTCTTTACAATACATTTGGGTGAATACAAAAAATAGAAAAAAAATTTGGGAAAAAATTTGGTGAAAAATGGTGATAATTCCGCTAAATATCGTTTAAAGTCATTTGTATTGAATTAATCATACTTTTTATATTTTTATCGTTAAGTTCACATTATTTTACATCTAAAACACGTCTTTACAATACATTTGGGTGAATATAAAAGGTCGTAAAAAAATTTTGAAATACGGGTGATGAATCCGATAAATATCGTTTAAAGTCATTTGTATTAAACTAATCATACTGTTTATATTTTTATCGTTAAGTTCACATTATTTTACATCTAAAACACGTCTTTACAATACATTTGGGTGAATATAAAAGGTCGTAAAAAAATTTTGAAATACGGGTGATGAATCCGCTAAATATTGTCCTAAGTCATTTCTATTAAACTAATCATAGTTTTTATATTTTTAACGTTAAGTTCACATTATTTTACATCTAAAACACGTGTTTACAATACATTTGGGTGAATACAAAAAATAGAAAAAAAATTTGGGAAAAAATTTGGTAAAAAATGGTGATAATTTCGCTAAATATCGATTAAAGTCATTTGTATTGAACTAATCATACTTTTTATATTTTTATCGTTAAGTTCACATTATTTTACATCTAAAACACGTCTTTACAATACATTTGGGTGAATATAAAAGGTCGTAAAAAAATTTTGAAATACGGGTGATGAATCCGCTAAATATCGTCTTAAGTCATTTCTATTAAACTAATCATACTTTTTATATTTTTAACGTTAAGTTCACATTATTTTACATCTAAAACACGTATTTACAATACATTTGGGTGAATACAAAAAATAGAAAAAAAATTTGGGAAAAAATTTGGTAAAAAATGGTGATAATTCCGCTAAATATCGTTTAAAGTCATTTGTATTGAACTTATCATACTTTTTATATTTTTATCGTTAAGTTCACATTATTTTACATCTTAAACACGTATTTACAATACATTTGGGTGAATACAAAAACTAGAAAAAAAATTTGGGAAAAAATTGGGTAAAAAATGGTGATAATTCCGCTAAATATCGTTTAAATTCATTTGTATTGAACTAAACATACTTTTTATATTTTTATCGTTAAGTTCACATAATTTTACATCTAAAACATGTCTTTACAATACATTTGGGTGAATACAAAAAATAGAAAAAAAATTTGGTGAAAAATGGTGATAATTCCGCTAAATATCGTTTAAAGTCATTTGTATTGAATTAATCATACTTTTTATATTTTTATCGTTAAGTTCACATTATTTTACATCTAAAACACGTCTTTACAATACATTTGGGTGAATATAAAAGGTCGTAAAAAAATTTTGAAATACGGATGATGAATCCGTTAAATATCGTTTAAAGTCATTTGTATTAAACTAATCATACTGTTTATATTTTTAACGTTAAGTTCACATTATTTTACATCTAAAACACGTATTTACAATACATTTGGGTGAATACAAAAAATAGAAAAAAAATTTGGGAAAAAATTTGGTAAAAAATGGTGATAATTCCGCTAAATATCGTTTAAAGTCATTTGTATTGAACTTATCATACTTTTTATATTTTTATCGTTAAGTTCACATATTTTAACATCTAAAACACGTCTTTACAATACATTTGGGTGAATATAAAAGGTCGTAAAAAAATTTTGAAATACAGGTGATAAATCCGCTAAATATCGTCCTAAGTTATTTCTATTAAACTAATCATACTTTTTATATTTTTATCGTTAAGTTCACATAATTTTACATCTAAAACACGTCTTTACAATACAATTGGGTGAATATAAAAGGTCGTAAAGAAATTTTGAAATACAGGTGATGAATCCGCTAAATATCGTCCTAAGTCATTTCTATTAAACTAATTATACTTTTTATATTTTTAACGTTAATTTCACATTATTTTACATCTAAAACACGTGTTTACAATACATTTGGGTGAATACAAAAAATAGAAAAAAAATTTGGTAAAAAATGGTGATAATTCCGCTAAATATCGTTTAAAGTCATTTGTATTGAACTAATCATACTTTTTATATTTTTATCGTTAAGTTCACATAATTTTACATCTATAACACGTCTTTACAATACAATTGGGTGAATATAAAAGGTCGTAAAGAAATTTTGAAATACAGGTGATGAATCCGCTAAATATCGTCTTTAGTCATTTCTATTAAACTAATCATACTTTTTATATTTTTAACGTTAAGTTCACATTATTTTACATCTAAAACACGTGTTTACAATAGATTTGGGTGAATACAAAAAATAGAAAAAAAAATTTGGGAAAAAATTTGGTAAAAAATGGTGATAATTTCGCTAAATATCGATTAAAGTCATTTGTATTGAACTAATCATACTTTTTATATTTTTATCGTTAAGTTCACATTATTTTACATCTAAAACACGTATTTACAATACATTTGGGTGAATACAAAAAATAGAAAAAAAATTTGGGAAAAAATTGGGTAAAAAATGGTGATAATTCCGCTAAATATCATTTAAAGTCATTTGTATTGATCTAATCATACTTTTTATATTATTATCGTTAAGCTCACATAATTTTACATCTAAAACACGTCTTTACAATACATTTGGGTGAATATAAAAGTTCGTAAAAAAATTTTGAAATACGGGTGATGAATCCGCTAAATATCGTCTAAAGTCATTTTTATTAAACTAATCATACTTTTTATATTTTTAACGTTAAGTTCACATTATTTTACATCTAAAACACGTGTTTACAATAAATTTTGGTGAATACAAAAAATAGAAAAAAAATTTGGGAAAAAATTTGGTAAAAAATGGTGATAATTTCGATAAATATCGATTAAAGTCATTTGTATTGAACTAATCATACTTTTTATATTTTTATCGTTAAGTTCACATTATTTTACATCTTAAACACGTATTTACAATACATTTGGGTGAATACAAAAACTAGAAAAAAAATTTGGGAAAAAATTGGGTAAAAAATGGTGATAATTCCGCTAAATATCGTTTAAATTCATTTGTATTGAACTAATCATACTTTTTATATTTTTATCGTTAAGTTCACATAATTTTACATCTAAAACATGTCTTTACAATACATTTGGGTGAATACAAAAAATAGAAAAAAAATTTGGGAAAAAATTTGGTGAAAAATGGTGATAATTCCGCTAAATATCGTTTAAAGTCATTTGTATTGAATTAATCATACTTTTTATATTTTTATCGTTAAGTTCACATTATTTTACATCTAAAACACGTCTTTACAATACATTTGGGTGAATATAAAAGGTCGTAAAAAAATTTTGAAATACGGGTGATGAATCCGATAAATATCGTTTAAAGTCATTTGTATTAAACTAATCATACTGTTTATATTTTTATCGTTAAGTTCACATTATTTTACATCTAAAACACGTCTTTACAATACATTTGGGTGAATATAAAAGGTCGTAAAAAAATTTTGAAATACGGGTGATGAATCCGCTAAATATTGTCCTAAGTCATTTCTATTAAACTAATCATAGTTTTTATATTTTTAACGTTAAGTTCACATTATTTTACATCTAAAACACGTGTTTACAATACATTTGGGTGAATACAAAAAATAGAAAAAAAATTTGGGAAAAAATTTGGTAAAAAATGGTGATAATTTCGCTAAATATCGATTAAAGTCATTTGTATTGAACTAATCATACTTTTTATATTTTTATCGTTAAGTTCACATTATTTTACATCTAAAACACGTCTTTACAATACATTTGGGTGAATATAAAAGGTCGTAAAAAAATTTTGAAATACGGGTGATGAATCCGCTAAATATCGTCTTAAGTCATTTCTATTAAACTAATCATACTTTTTATATTTTTAACGTTAAGTTCACATTATTTTACATCTAAAACACGTATTTACAATACATTTGGGTGAATACAAAAAATAGAAAAAAAATTTGGGAAAAAATTTGGTAAAAAATGGTGATAATTCCGCTAAATATCGTTTAAAGTCATTTGTATTGAACTAATCATACTTTTTATATTTTTATCGTTAAGTTCACATATTTTTACATCTAAAACACGTCTTTACAATACATTTGGGTGAATATAAAAGGTCGTAAAAAAATTTTGAAATACAGGTGATGAATCCGCTAAATATCTGTCGCGGTCGTTATCGCAACGACCGCGGCGTCTCTATCGACGTCCGCGAGATCGCGACCGACAACCGGTCTGGCCGCCGCCTGCGGCACGGCCGCCGGCCCGGCCAGCGGCGGTGACGGCGGCGACAGCTTTAGCCGGACCGCCGTCAACGTCGTACGCAGTGACAATCGTAATATATATATATATATTGTATTCGGATAATAAACGTGTGTGTCTAAATAATACGTTGTAGTATTTATTTATTTAAGTTCCAAACCGTTCCTACACCTACATTGGCGCAGTCGAGTAAGGAGTAAGGTAAGTGCTAATTTTATTAAAAATAATTTTACGTAAATTAAAGTAAATTAGCACATATCAGGTTAAAAGAACCTACAATAGGTGTCCTGATCATACCGGTTCCTAATATTTTTGTTCAGATTTTTTTTTTTTATTATTAATAAAATATTAAGGGCTTGTCCAATCTAAGGTGGTAAATTGTAGCAAAATTTGCAAAATTTAGCGTAATTCCTACAGTGCTAAACTTGGTTTAGGCTATTTATAGATTGGAAAGTACATATCTCTACCAGCGATAGCCCGAGTTACGTAATATCGTATCCATCGTAATTTAATTAGATAGATAATAGCAATTAAATTTAATCTGCACAATGGTTACTAAATGCATTAGTGAGTTAAATATTGTCGATATTAACAGGGAATTATTGAAACGTGGTATTGAGACCGGGGGGTCCAAGGCCGATAAACTCTTGGCTTTAGAAGAGTATATTCGGACCAAGGAAAGCATTGACCCAAGATCAGTACGGTTTGGGGAAACTGACGAGACGTCAGCCCAGGTACCGGAAGGGAAAACATCGGAGGCTCAAACTGAGGAGGATGAGGTCAACTCTGAAAAGAACTTGATAAATCAGTTTATGGAGCAGATGTTAGACAGGCTGGAGGGGTTGGAAACAACGGTCGACAAGCAACAATTGACAATCGCTACTCTCAGCGAGAGCGTGGAACGCTTGGAGCGGGAGTTAGCAGAAGAAAAGCATAGGTCGACCGAGCGGGTGGAGCAAGCAAGTTGCTCATGCCGTGAAAATTCCCAACAACCATCAACCAGCCATATATCCGGAGCCAATCAGATTTGCCCGGACGAAAGTCAAAATCGTCCGGTCAAAACTCAAAGTGTGAGTTTTGAGAGCCGATGGGCGAACATACGGAGCAGATTGACCGGGGAAAACCCGAGAAATCGGAGTTCTTCCGGAGTTTCCGGTAACCGGTCCGGAGAGTCCGGTGAAATGTCCGGAGTCTTCGGTAATCTGTCCGGAGTGTCCGGTGAAGTGTCCGGCGGAAGTCATGAGGAAGCGTTACGGAGTAGTTTTTCCGGAGTAAAACGCGTGCATTTCCCGGACAGCCTGCTCATCCCTCAAAATGAGCTAAATATGGCCCGTGCGTCGATACCAGAGTTTGCCGGTAAGAGGGAGGAAGACCCAGTGCGGTTTTTGCTCCAGGCCGAGGCAATACTTGAAGAAACTGGTATCCACAAGGCTAGATGGGTGACCGTTTTGGCCCCTCAGCTGAAGGCACAGGCAGGAACATGGTGGGGAACCATGAGAGCGTTGGACTTACCATGGCAAGAGTTCAGGTCTGAACTATTGGAAAAGTTCAACGGGGACGAGTTGCAGTCGAGTCTGCAATCAGAATTGTTGAGCACCGCTCAGACCAAGACCGAAACACTGGGGGAGTATGTCCTACACAAGTACCAGTTGTATCGGAGGTTAAACCTTGGTCTGACAGAAGAAGCGGTGGTAATGACAGTGATTGGACTCATGCGTGATGAATTTAGAATTCATGCACGTATACAGCGACTGAAATCGTTCAGCGAATTACGAGCGCTTGCCCATGTTCTGGATGGTAGCAAGGCCGTAATATCGGATAAGGCGGGAGTGAGCACCAACGTAGCACCAAAGTTAAAATGGTTGGATAAACGAAAAGCTGAGAGTGCTGAGAAATCCCAGGTGCCGAATCCGAAGCAACGACTATCTTCGGGAGCAGGATGCAGGGTATGTGGTAGTCATGACCACTGGCAAGCTGCATGTCCAAAAAGAAAGTCGGAGTCGGGAAACGCCAAAACGACGGGCGGGACCGCCGGGTCCCGGCCGGCCAGGAAGTAACCGGCGGAAAAGTCACGAGTCGTCCGAAGAATGGTAAGCAACGAAGTTCAACTCGGGCAGTGAGTAACGTTCCGATACAGGAACCACAAATTACAAGAACTGACCCGAAAAAACGGAACTTCGGAGCAATACGGACCGGAGACTCGGGAAATGGCCCGAAGAAGTCGGACCAAAAGAGTTCTGAACCGGTAAAATCCGGTAAGAACGGCATTCCTCCGGAGAAAAACTTTGGTCACCCGAAGATAAGCTCCGGAGTGAGGAGTTGTCAGGTGAAAACCGTCGAGCCTCCGGAGAAACACCGGAGAAAGCGCCGAAATCACCCGAGAAAACCCATTGAAAACGACGTTCCGGTAAAGGAACCACAGTTCGTGACAATGGACCGGGAAAATGATTCGGTGATGGAAACGGGTTCCGACCACCTGGACAACAGGTCGGGAAAATCTTTAAGAGTCAAAAGTGTTCCGGACAAAAGTGAAAATCCCACCGAGGTGAGTGATGTTTCCAATAAAAATGTCGCGGACAGCATTTCAAGTGATGCGGAACAAGATGAGTTAACACAGGAGTTGTTAATTTGTCCGGTCACAGCCGAAGATTTTTCCGAGGAGTTTATTCCTTATCCACGGGAAAAGTGCAAGAGGAGAGACTCAGATACGGACTCAAAGTTCGAGTTGAGAGAACGCTTTTCGGATCTGCGGACCGGAGTGTTAGAGTCTCCAGCCATTGCAACGGTGTCAACGGGGAAAACTACAGTAACGGATATTCCGTTACCGGCCATAGAACTAGAGTTTGCACTCGGGGCAGTAGTAGCGCTACTGGACTCCCAGGCGGCGAGGACATACGTCAAACCGTGGGTGGCAAAGAAGTTTGGCCGGAGTTTTACCGAAGAACCGGAGACTGTCCGGATGGTGGAGGGTCGGACCCAAGAAATTACGGAGTTTTCCGAATTTCGGGCACAGATAGTGGATCTGGAGGTAAGCTTCAGGGCAGTAGTGTTAGACGATCTCATCGGAGATGTCTTCCTGGGCCATGATTTCCTCGTGGAGCAACAAGTCGCTTGGGACTATAGCGGTTGCATAATCCACCTGGGGAAAGAAAGACGTGTTTCCGTGAGTTGGAGAAATCCAGTAACTCCGGTCACCGTAGGAGTGGACCTAACAACCGCAGGATTACCCGAAGGAGAGTACGGTATGCGGGTCAAAGAAGTCCTATGCCAATATCCGGAGGTTTTCTCCGGAGAAGTAGGCAGAACTCGGGTGATAGAGCACCAGATCCGTCTCAAGGATCCAAATCCGGTGGCTCTAAACGCTTACGGGTACTCCCGAGAGAAAAACGAGGTGATTGCCGAAATGGTGCGAGACATGGAAGAACAGGGTTTTGTTGAACCTAGCATCTCTCCATGGGCTGCACCGGTGGTACTCGTGAAGAAAAAGGATGGCTCACGTAGATTCTGCGTTGACTATCGCCGTCTGAACATGCAGACGGAGTCGGACGCTCACCCGATGCCGGATCTCCATGACATGGTCCGAGGAATGGGTGGAGCGAAGATTTACAGCACCATGGATTTGAAATCAGGATACTGGCAGGTGGGTCTCTCACCAGAGACACGTCCACTCACGGCGTTTAGGACCCAAAGAGGATTATTCCAGTTCAGAGTAATGCCTTTTGGACTTAAAAACGCCCCCGCCACATTCTGTCGCTTGGTAAGCGAGGTCTTCCGTGGGTTAGTTGGTAAATTTGTGTTGGTTTATTTGGATGATATTGTGGTATACTCGGAGAGTCCCGATCAACATCTAAACCACTTGCAGAGAGTCTTGGAGCGACTCCAGTCTTACGGTCTGACGTGCCAACCGAAAAAATGTACATTCGGGGTGGCACAGATCAAATTCCTAGGACACGTCGTGGACGGTGAAGGAATAGACCGGGAACCGGAGAAACTGACGGCGATTCAAGAACTACCGGTCCCAAAAAAGACAAAGGACGTGTTACGGGTATTAGGCGTTTGTGGTTGGTGCAGCCAATTCGTGCCACACTACGCCGAGATCACAGCACCACTCACGAGTCTGTTGGCCAAAGGGACCAAATGGCGTTGGTCAGAAATTGAGCAAGAGGCGTTCCGGAAGTTGAAGGAGTCTTTGGTGTCCGCACCACGGCTCTGCCCTCCTCTTCCGGGTAAGCCATTCAATCTACAGACCGACGCAAGCGAAGTCGGAGTTGGTGCCGTGCTCTTCCAGCGGGGGGAGAGTGGTGATAGGAAAATCATTTCCTACGCCAGCAAAAAACTCAATCCAGCACAGGGAAGATACTCGGCAGTCGAACGTGAATGTCTAGCCATAGTTTGGGCGGTTGACAGGTTTAGGCCATATCTTGAGTCTGGTAAGTTTATGTTATTCACGGATAACGCGGCACTCCGATGGTTACAGCAAGCCCGCTGTACCAACAGCAAACTAACGCGATGGGCGCAACTCGGGGCTTTCGATTTTGAAATCCGGCACGTGCCTGGAGTAGAAAATGAAGCAGCCGACGCGCTATCCCGTTGTCTGGTGGGACCGAATACAGTGGACGAAGAATCGTTGGAGAACAATATCCACGATCCCCCTGTGATTCGGCCCGGAGTGTCCGAAGAAACTTCCGGAGTCTTCGGTGATCTGTCCGGCGTGTCCGGAGGATCCGGTGTGGGTGCAACCCAGTGTGGAGCGATCCAGCCGAAGAGGGATGACGAAAACGTCACATGGCAAGTTGTCCGAGAGTGGCAACAAAATGACCCGAACATACGGGAGATAGTTGGTAAACTCTCCGGAGACGGTGCAAGGTTCGGTCGTCTTCGGAAGTTGTACATCATCCGGGACAAGGTGTTGCACCGCCACCCACGATCCATCGCGCATGGAGAAGAGGGGGTGGTTGTTCCGGTGGACAAGGCCCAGATTCTGCTACAAAGGTTTCACGACCACGATACAGCGAATCACCCAGGGTGGAAAGAAACGTACCGAAGCATAAAGAGTCGTTTCTTTTGGGCCGGTATGCGTGAAGCAGTGCGAAATTACGTGCGGGCGTGCGACGTTTGTGCACGTGTAAAACCACTGAATCGCAAACCAGAAGATCGGATATGCACCCGAGTCCCACGGCAACCTTGGGGAGGTGCTGAGCATCGATCTTATGGGTCCATACCCACGAACGCAGAGGGGTAAGACAACGATTTTGGTAGTAACTGATTGTTACAGTCGCTGGGTAGAGGCGTACCCCTTAGGAAAGGCGACGACCAAATCGATTGTGGATACATTCGAACGGGAGTTGTTCCCACGGTTCGGATACCCGAGGGCATTATTGTCAGATAATGGCCCGCAGTTCGTGTCCAAGGCAATGGGAGACGCACTAAGGAGGTGGGGAGTGGAAGGATGGACGACTCCAATATACCACCCGCGTGCCAACCCGGTAGAAAGGCAAAATCAAGAGTTGAAGAAAGGGTTTCGAACCTTACTTGTTGATAAGCCTCATCATCTGTGGGATGTCTACCTGCCACACGTGTTGTTCTCCGTAAGAAACAGGGAAAACCGAAACACCGGACAGTCACCGGCCAAAATGATGTTTGGTCGGGAGATCAAGGCCCCCGGAGATTGGCAGCTCGAGCTGGCCGAAGGATCCCGGGACGCGGGCAAAAATGGTCCGGAGTTGTCCGGAGCAGCGCGGAAACCTCCGGTAGAAATCGAAGATTCTCCGGTGGAACCAGATGATATTCCTGTGGTAGAGGGGGGGGACCCGGTGGTTTCCGGCCCCAAGGGCCCCAGGACCCATATACCCCCAGAATCCCCGGGAAGAAACAATCTGTCGGTAGTGGATTGGGTATACTACAAAGCGCATCCGCAGTCAAGTGCGGAGAAGCGTTTTCACGCGGAGTTCGCCCCGAAATGGTTAGGTCCGGTTAAGTTGGGTAAACCACTAGGAACTGGAGTGTTCTTGACGGAGGGTAAACACCCTACTAAGTTACATGTCTCAGCGATGAAGCGAGCTGTAGGACCGTCAGAGAACACTAACTAATCATACCTTGTTTCAGATGGCAGAACGCGCCAATAACCCGCCACCAAACCGCAACAACCGGCCATCCCGTGGCATGATTGCCACTCACGTGGAGAAGCTCCGGGCAATGGCCAAGCAGTTGTTGCGGGAAGCCAGGAGGCTCTCCGGGGATGGACCGGAGGACACGGTGGGCGGTTGGTCGGCCGAACGCGCGGCCACCGCGTCGTTCGGCCGGATACGAGCAAGCCCGACTGCATGGGCCTTGTTCGAGCGGGGTTTCGCCGAGGGACGCCGGTCCACCCGAGCGAACACCCCACAGCCCGAAGCCGCCAGGCCCAGGGCAGGACCACCCGGGCGAGTGCCACCTCGTCGAAGAGCACCGGCGTACCAGCGCCACGACGTCCGGGATGGACGTGGCCGGTTCCGGCGGCCAGCGAGGCAGCCGCAAGCCGACCCGACCGACGAGCGGCCCGTGGTGCAGCCGCAAGCCCAGCAGCCCGTGGTGCAGCCGCAAGCCCAGCAGCCCGTGGTGCAGCAGCCAGCAGAGCAGCAGCTAACTCCACCAGCAGGCACCCAGGAGCAGCAGCTAGCCACGGTGGAGCGGTGGATCCAGGCCATGGAGGTGACGCCCGGGGACCCGGTAATCCTCCACGTGGACTAGGTTGCTCGGTCGCGTCTCGTGGACTCGGGGAGGAGTATGTCGCGGTCGTTATCGCAACGACCGCAGCGTCTCTATCGACGTCCGCGAGATCGCGACCGACAACCGGTATGGCCGCCGCCTGACAGCTTTAGCCGGACCGCCGTCAACGTCGTACGCAGTGACAATCGTAATATATATATATATTGTATTCGGATAATAAACGTGTGTGTCTAAATAATACGTTGTAGTATTTATTTATTTAAGTTCCAAACCGTTCCTACACCTACATATCGTCTTAAGTCATTTCTATTAAACTAATCATACTTTTTATATTTTTAACGTTAAGTTCACATTATTTTACATCTAAAACACGTCTTTACAATACATTTGGGTGAATATAAAAGGTCGTAAAAAAATTTTGAAATACAGGTGATGAATCCGCTAAATATCGTCCTAAGTCATTTCTATTAAACTAATCATACTTTTTATATTTTTATCGTTAAGTTCACATAATTTTACATCTAAAACACGTCTTTACAATACATTTAAGTGAATATAAAAGGTCGTAAAAAAATTTTGAAATACGGGTGATGAATCCGCTAAATATCGTCTTAAGTCATTTCTATTAAACTAATCATACTTTTTAAATTTTTAACGTTAAGTTCACATTATTTTACATCTAAAACACGTCTTTACAATACATTTGGGTGAATATAAAAGGTCGTAAAAAAATTTTGAAATACAGGTGATGAATCCGCTAAATATCGTCCTAAGTCATTTCTATTAAACTAATCATACTTTTTATATTTTTAACGTTAAGTTCACATAATTTTACATCTTAAACACGTCTTTACAATACATTTGGGTGAATATAAAAGGTCGTAAAAAAATTTTGAAATACAGGTGATGAATCCGCTAAATATCGTCCTAAGTCATTTCTATTAAACTAATCATACTTTTTATATTTTTAACGTTAAGTTCACATTATTTTACATCTAAAACACGTCTTTACAATACATTTGGGTGAATAAAAAAATAGAAAAAAAATTTGGGAAAAAATTGGGTAAAAAATGGTGATAATTCCGCTAAATATCGTTTAAAGTCATTTGTATTGAACTAATCATACTTTTTATATTTTTATCGTTACGTTCACATAATTTTACATCTAAAACACGTCTTTATAATACATTTGGGTGAATATAAAAGGTCGTAAAAAAATTTTGAAATACAGGTGATGAATCCGCTAAATATCGTCCTAAGTCATTTCTATTAAACTAATCATACTTTTTATATTTTTAACGTTAAGTTCACATTATATTACATCTAAAACACGTATTTACAATACATTTGGGTGAATACAAAAATAGAAAAAAAATTTGGGAAAAAAATGGGTAAAAAATGGTGATAATTCCGCTAAATATCGTTTAAAGTCATTTGTATTGAACTTATCATACTTTTTATATTTTTATCGTTAAGTTCACATTATTTTACATCTAAAATACGTCTTTACAATACATTTGGGTGAATATAAAAGGTCGTAAAAAAATTTTGAAATACAGGTGATGAATCCGCTAAATATCGTCTTAAGTCATTTCTATTAAACTAATCATACTTTTTATATTTTTAACGTTAAGTTCACATTATTTTACATCTAAAACACGTCTTTACAATACATTTGGGAGAATATAAAAGGTCCTAAAAAATTTTGAAATACAGGTGATGAATCCGCCAAATATCGTCTTAAGTCATTTCTATTAAACTAATCATACTTTTTATATTTTTAACGTTAAGTTCACATTATTTTACATCTAAAACACGTCTTTACAATACATTTGGGTGAATATAAAAGGTCGTAAAAAAATTTTGAAATACAGGTGATGAATCCGCTAAATATCGTCCTTAGTCATTTGTATTGAACTAATCATACTTTTTATATTTTTATCGTTAAGTTCACATTATTTTACATCTAAAACACGTCTTTACAATACATTTGGGTGAATATAAAATTTCGTAAAAAAATTTTGAAATACAGGTGATGAATCCGCTAAATATCGTCCTAAGTCATTTCTATTAAACTAATCATACTTTTTATATTTTTAACGTTAAGTTCACATTATTTTACATCTAAAACACGTGTTTACAATACATTTGGGTGAATACAAAAAATAGAAAAAAAATTTGGGAAAAAATTGGGTAAAAAATGGTGATAATTCCGCTAAATATCGTTTAAAATCATTTCTATTAAACTAATCATACTTTTTATATTTTTAACGTTAAGTTCACATTATTTTACATCTAAAACACGTCTTTACAATACATTTGGGTGAATATAAAAGGTCGTAAAAAAATTTTGAAATACAGGTGATGAATCCGCTAAATATCGTCTTAAGTCATTTCTATTAAACTAATCATACTTTTTATATTTTTAACGTTAAGTTCACATTATTTTACATCTAAAACACGTCTTTACAATACATTTGGGTGAATATAAAAGGTCGTAAAAAATTTTGAAATACAGGTGATGAATCCGCCAAATATCGTCTTAAGTCATTTCTATTAAACTAATCATACTTTTTATATTTTTAACGTTAAGTTCACATTATTTTACATCTAAAACACGTCTTTACAATACATTTGGGTGAATATAAAAGGTCGTAAAAAATTTTGAAATACAGGTGATGAATCCGCCAAATATCGTCCTAAGTCATTTCTATTAAACTAATCATACTTTTTATATTTTTAACGTTAAGTTCACATTATTTTACATCTAAAACACGTATTTACAATACATTTGGGTGAATAAAAAAATAGAAAAAATTTTGGGAAAAAATTGGGTAAAAAATGGTGATAATTCCGCTAAATATCGTTTAAAGTCATTTGTATTGAACTAATCATACTTTTTATATTTTTATCGTTACGTTCACATAATTTTACATCTAAAACACGTCTTTATAATACATTTAGGTGAATATAAAAGGTCGTAAAAAAATTTTGAAATACAGGTGATGAATCCGCTAAATATCGTCTTAAGTCATTTCTATTAAACTAATCATACTATTTATATTTTTAACGTTAAGTTCACATTATTTTACATCTAAAACACGTCTTTACAATACATTTGGGTGAATATAAATGGTCGTAAAAAATTTTGAAATACAGGTGATGAATCCGCCAAATATCGACTTAAGTCATTTCTATTAAACTAATCATACTTTTTATATTTTTAACGTTAAGTTCACATTATTTTACATCTAAAACACGTCTTTACAATAAATTTGAGTGAATATAAAAGGTCGTAAAAAAATTTGGGAAAAAATTGGGTAAAAAATGGTGATAATTCCGCTAAATATCGTTTAAAGTCATTTGTATTGAACTAATCATACTTTTTATATTTTTATCGTTACGTTCACATAATTTTACATCTAAAACACGTCTTTATAATACATTTGGGTGAATATAAAAGGTCGAAAAAAAATTTTGAAATACAGGTGATGAATCCGCTAAATATCGTCCTAAGTCATTTCTATTAAACTAATCATACTTTTTATATTTTTAACGTTAAGTTCACATTATTTTACATCTAAAACACGTATTTACAATACATTTGGGTGAATACAAAAATAGAAAAAAAATTTGGGAAAAAAATGGGTAAAAAATGGTGATAATTCCGCTAAATATCGTTTAAAATCATTTCTATTAAACTAATCATACTTTTTATATTTTTAACGTTAAGTTCACATTATTTTACATCTAAAACACGTCTTTACAATACATTTGGGTGAATATAAAAGGTCGTAAAAAAATTTTGAAATACAGGTGATGAATCCGCTAAATATCGTCTTAAGTCATTTCTATTAAACTAATCATACTTTTTATATTTTTAACGTTAAGTTCACATTATTTTACATCTAAAACACGTCATTACAATACATTTGGGTGAATATAAAAGGTCGTAAAAAAATTTTGAAATACAGGTGATGAATCCGCTAAATATCGTCCTAAGTCATTTCTATTAAACTAATCATACTTTTTATATTTTTAACGTTAAGTTCACATTATTTTACATCTAAAACACGTCTTTACAATACATTTGGGTGAATAAAAAAATAGAAAAAAAATTTGGGAAAAAATTGGGTAAAAAATGGTGATAATTCCGCTAAATATCGTTTAAAGTCATTTGTATTGAACTAATCATACTTTTTATATTTTTATCGTTACGTTCACATAATTTTACATCTAAAACACGTCTTTATAATACATTTGGGTGAATATAAAAGGTCGAAAAAAAATTTTGAAATACAGGTGATGAATCCGCTAAATATCGTCCTAAGTCATTTCTATTAAACTAATCATACTTTTTATATTTTTAACGTTAAGTTCACATTATTTTACATCTAAAACACGTATTTACAATACATTTGGGTGAATACAAAAATAGAAAAAAAATTTGGGAAAAAAATGGGTAAAAAATGGTGATAATTCCGCTAAATATCGTTTAAAATCATTTCTATTAAACTAATCATACTTTTTATATTTTTAACGTTAAGTTCACATTATTTTACATCTAAAACACGTCTTTACAATACATTTGGGTGAATATAAAAGGTCGTAAAAAAATTTTGAAATACAGGTGATGAATCCGCTAAATATCGTCTTAAGTCATTTCTATTAAACTAATCATACTTTTTATATTTTTAACGTTAAGTTCACATTATTTTACATCTAAAACACGTCTTTACAATACATTTGGGTGAATATAAAAGGTCGTAAAAAATTTTGAAATACAGGTGATGAATCCGCCAAATATCGTCTTAAGTCATTTCTATTAAACTAATCATACTTTTTATATTTTTAACGTTAAGTTCACATTATTTTACATCTAAAACACGTCTTTACAATACATTTGGGTGAATATAAAAGGTCGTAAAAAAATTTTGAAATACAGGTGATGAATCCGCTAAATATCGTCCTAAGTCATTTCTATTAAACTAATCATACTTTTTATATTTTTAACGTTAAGTTCACATTATTTTACATCTAAAACACGTATTTACAATACATTTGGGTGAATAAAAAAATAGAAAAAAAATTTGGGAAAAAATTGGGTAAAAAATGGTGATAATTCCGCTAAATATCGTTTAAAGTCATTTGTATTGAACTAATCATACTTTTTATATTTTTATCGTTACGTTCACATAATTTTACATCTAAAACACGTCTTTATAATACATTTAGGTGAATATAAAAGGTCGTAAAAAAATTTTGAAATACAGGTGATGAATCCGCTAAATATCGTCCTAAGTCATTTCTATTAAACTAATTATACATTTTATATTTTTATCGTTAAGTTCACATTATTTTACATCTAAAACACGTCTTTACAATACATTTGGGTGAATATAAAAGGTCGTAAAAAAATTTTGAAATACAGGTGATGAATCCGCTAAATATCGTCTTAAGTCATTTCTATTAAACTAATCATACTTTTTATATTTTTAACGTTAAGTTCACATTATTTTACATCTAAAACACGTCTTTACAATACATTTGGGTGAATATAAAAGGTCGTAAAAAATTTTGAAATACAGGTGATGAATCCGCCAAATATCGTCTTAAGTCATTTCTATTAAACTAATCATACTTTTTATATTTTTAACGTTAAGTTCACATTATTTTACATCTAAAACACGTCTTTACAATACATTTGGGTGAATATAAAAGGTCGTAAAAAAATTTTGAAATACAGGTGATGAATCCGCTAAATATCGTCCTAAGTCATTTCTATTAAACTAATCATACTTTTTATATTTTTAACGTTAAGTTCACATTATTTTACATCTAAAACACGTATTTACAATACATTTGGGTGAATAAAAAAATAGAAAAAAAATTTGGGAAAAAATTGGGTAAAAAATGGTGATAATTCCGCTAAATATCGTTTAAAGTCATTTGTATTGAACTAATCATACTTTTTATATTTTTATCGTTACGTTCACATAATTTTACATCTAAAACACGTCTTTATAATACATTTAGGTGAATATAAAAGGTCGTAAAAAAATTTTGAAATACAGGTGATGAATCCGCTAAATATCGTCCTAAGTCATTTCTATTAAACTAATCATACATTTTATATTTTTATCGTTAAGTTCACATTATTTTACATCTAAAACACGTATTACAATACATTTGGGTGAATACAAAAAAAAGAAAAAAAATTTGGGAAAAAATTTGGTAAAAAATGGTGATAATTCCGCTAAATATCGTTTAAAGTCATTTGTATTGAACTAATCATACTTTTTATATTTTTATCGTTAAGTTCACATAATTTTACATCTAAAACACGTCTTTACAATACATTTGGGTGAATATAAAAGGTCGTAAAAAAATTTTGAAATACAGGTGATGAATCCGCTAAATATCGTCTTAAGTCATTTCTATTAAACTAATCATACTATTTATATTTTTAACGTTAAGTTCACATTATTTTACATCTAAAACACGTCTTTACAATACATTTGGGTGAATATAAATGGTCGTAATAAATTTTGAAATACAGGTGATGAATCCGCCAAATATCGACTTAAGTCATTTCAATTAAACTAATCATACTTTTTATATTTTTAACGTTAAGTTCACATTATTTTACATCTAAAACACGTCTTTACAATACATTTGAGTAAATATAAAAGGTCGTAAAAAAATTTGGGAAAAAATTTGGTAAAAAATGGTGATAATTCCGCTAAATATCGTTTAAAGTCATTTGTATTGAACTAATCATACTTTTTATATTTTTATCGTTAAGTTCACATTATTTTACATCTAAAACACGTCTTTACAATACATTTGGGTGAATATAAAAGGTCGTAAAAAAATTTTGAAATACAGGTGATGAAACTGCTAAATATCGTCTTAAGTCATTTCTATTAAACTAATCATACTTTTTATATTTTTAACGTTAAATTCACATTATTTTACATCTAAAACACGTATTTACAATACATTTGGGTGAATAAAAAAATAGAAAAAAAATTTGGGAAAAAATTGGGTAAAAAATGGTGATAATTCCGCTAAATATCGTTTAAAGTCATTTGTATTGAACTAATCATACTTTTTATATTTTTATCGTTAAGTTCACATAATTTTACATCTAAAACACGTCTTTACAATACATTTGGGTGAATATAAAAGGTCGTAAAAAAATTTTGAAATACAGGTGATATTTCCGCTAAATATCGTTTAAAGTCATTTGTATTGAACTAATCATACCTTTTTATATTTTTATCGTTAAGTTCACATAATTTTACATCTAAAACACGTCTTTACAATACATTTGGGTGAATATAAAAGGTCGTAAAAAAATTTTGAAATACAGGTGATGAATCCGCTAAATATCGTCCTAAGTCATTTCTATTAAACTAATCATACTTTTTATATTTTTAACGTTAAGTTCACATTATTTTACATCTAAAACACGTCTTTACAATACATTTGGGTGAATATAAAAGGTCGTAAAAAAATTTTGAAATACAGGTGATGAATCCGCTAAATAACGTCTTTAGTCATTTCTATTAAACTAATCATACTTTTTATATTTTAACGTTAAGTTCACATTATTTTACATCTAAAACACGTATTTACAATACATTTGGGTGAATAAAAAAATAGAAAAAAAATTTGGGAAAAAATTGGTTAAAAAATGGTGATAATTCCGCTAAATATCGTTTAAAGTCATTTGTATTGAACTAATCATACTTTTTATATTTTTAACGTTAAGTTCACATTATTTTACATCTAAAACACGCATTTACAATACATTTGGGTGAATACAAAAAATAGAAAAAAAATTTGGGAAAAAATTGGGTAAAAAATGGAGATAATTCCGCTAAATATCGTTTAAAGTCATTTTTATTAAACTAATCATACTTTTTATATTTTTAACGTTAAGTTCACATTATTTTACATCTAAAACACGTCTTTACAATACATTTGGGTGAATATAAAAGGTCGTAAAATAATTTTGAAATACAGGTGATGAATCCGCTAAATATCGTCTTAAATCATTTCTATTAAACTAATCATACTTTTTATATTTTTAACGTTAAGTTCACATTATGTTACATCTAAAAGACGTATTTACAAAACATTTGGGTGAATAAAAAAAATAGAAAAAAAATTTGGGAAAAAATTGGGTAAAAAATGGTGATAATTCTGCTAAATATCGTTTAAAGTCATTTGTATTGAACTAATCATACTTTTTATATTTTTATCGTTAAGTTCACATAATTTTACATCTAAAACACGTCTTTATAATACATTTGGGTGAATATAAAAGGTCGTAAAAAAATTTTGAAATACAGGTGATGAATCCGCTAAATATCGTCCTAAGTCATTTCTATTAAACTAATCATACTATTTATATTTTTAACGTTAAGTTCACATTATTTTACATCTAAAACACGTGTTTACAATACATTTGGGTGAATACAATAAATAGAAAAAAAATTTGGTAAAAAATGGTGATAATTCCGCTAAATATCGTTTAAAGTCATTTGTATTGAACTAATCATACTTTTATATTTTTATCGTAACATTCACATAATTTTACATCTAAAACACGTCTTTATAATACATTTGGGTGAATATAAAAGGTCGTAAAAAAATTTTGAAATACAGGTGATGAATCCGCTAAATATCATCCTAAG
Organism: Diuraphis noxia; assembly: GCF_037042655.1. NCBI lineage: Eukaryota > Metazoa > Arthropoda > Insecta > Hemiptera > Aphididae > Diuraphis > Diuraphis noxia. The sequence goes on from NW_028301711.1 coordinate 109,967,444, forward strand.
TCATTTCTATTAAACTAATCATACTTTTTATATTTTTAACGTTAAGTTCACATTATTTTACATCTAAAACACGTATTTACAATACATTTGGGTGAATACAAAAAATAGAAAAAAAATTTGGGAAAAAATTGGGTAAAAAATGGTGATAATTCCACTAAATATCGTTTAAAGTCATTTGTATTGAACTAATCATACTTTTTATATTTTAATCGTTAAGTTCACATAATTTTACATCTAAAACACGTCTTTACAATACATTTGGGTGAATATAAAAGGTCGTAAAAAAATTTTGAAATACAGGTGATGAATCCGCTAAATATCGTCTTAAGTCATTTCTATTAAACTAATCATACTATTTATATTTTTAACGTTAAGTTCACATTATTTTACATCTAAAACACGTGTTTACAATACATTTGGGTGAATACAATAAATAGAAAAAAAAATTGGTAAAAAATGGTGATAATTCCGCTAAATATCGTTTAAAGTCATTTGTATTGAACTAATCATACTTTTTATATTTTTATCGTTAAGTTCACATTATTTTACATCTAAAACACGTCTTTACAATACATTTGGGTGAATATAAAAGGTCGTAAAAAAATTTTGAAATACAGGTGATAATTCCGCTAAATATCGTTTAAAGTCATTTGTATTGAACTAATCATACCTTTTTATATTTTTATCGTTAAGTTCACATAATTTTACATCTAAAACACGTCTTTACAATACATTTGGGTGAATATAAAAGGTCGTAAAAAAATTTTGAAATACAGGTGATGAATCCGCTAAATATCGTCCTAAGTCATTTCTATTAAACTAATCATACTATTTATATTTTTAACGTTAAGTTCACATTATTTTACATCTAAAACACGTGTTTACAATACATTTGGGTGAATACAATAAATAGAAAAAAAATTTGGTAAAAAATGGTGATAATTCCGCTAAATATCGTTTAAAGTCATTTGTATTGAACTAATCATACTTTTATATTTTTATCGTAACATTCACATAATTTTACATCTATAACACGTCTTTATAATACATTTGGGTGAATATAAAAGGTCGTAAAAAAATTTTGAAATACAGGTGATGAATCCGCTAAATAACGTCCTAAGTCATTTCTATTAAACTAATCATACTTTTTATATTTTTAACGTTATGTTCACATTATTTTACATCTAAAACACGTCTTTACAATACATTTGGGTGAATAAAAAAATAGAAAAAAAATTTGGGAAAAAATTTGGTAAAAAATGGTGATAATTTCGCTAAATATCGATTAAAGTCATTTGTATTGAACTAATCATACTTTTTATATTTTTAACGTTAAGTTCACATAATTTTACATCTAAAACACGGCTTTATAATACATTTGGGTGAATATAAAAGGTCGTAAAAAAATTTTGAAATACAGGTGATGAATCCGCTAAATATCGTCCTAAGTCATTTCTATTAAACTAATCATACTTTTTATATTTTTAACGTTAAGTTCACATTATTTTACATCTAAAACACGTATTTACAATACATTTGGGTGAATAAAAAAATAGAAAAAAAATTTGGGAAAAAATTTGATAAAACATGGTGATAATTCCGCTAAATATCGTTTAAAGTTATTTGTATTGAACTAATCATACCTTTTTATATTTTTATCGTTAAGTTCACATAATTTTACATTTAAAACACGTCTTTACAATACATTTGGGTGAATATAAAAGGTCGTAAAAAAATTTTGAAATACAGGTGATGAATCCGCTAAATATCGTCCTAAGTCATTTCTTTTAAACTAATCATACTTTTTATATTTTTAACGTTAAGTTCACATTATTTTACATCTAAAACACGTCTTTACAATACATTTGGATGAATATAAAAGGTCGTAAAACATTTTGAAATACAGGTGATGAATCCGCCAAATATCGTCTTAAGTCATTTCTATTAAACTAATCATACTTTTTATATTTTTAACGTTAAGTTCACATTATTTTACATCTAAAACACGTCTTTACAATACATTTGGGTGAATAAAAAAATAGAAAAAAAATTTGGGAAAAAATTGGGTAAAAAATGGTGATAATTCCGCTAAATATCGTTTAAAGTCATTTGTATTGAACTAATCATACTTTTTATATTTTTAACGTTAAGTTCACATTATTTTACATCTAAAACACGTATTTACAATAAATTTGGGTGAATAAAAAAATAGAAAAAAAATTTGGGAAAAAATTGGGTAAAAAATGGTGATAATTCCGCTAAATATCGTTTAAAGTCATTTGTATTGAACTAATCATACTTTTTATATTTTTATCGTTAAGTTCACATAATTTTACATCTAAAACACGTCTTTACAATACATTTGGGTGAATATAAAAGGTCGTAAAAAAATTTTGAAATACAGGTGATAATTCCGCTAAATATCGTTTAAAGTCATTTGTATTGAACTAATCATACCTTTTTATATTTTTATCGTTAAGTTCACATAATTTTACATCTAAAACACGTCTTTACAATACATTTGGGTGAATATAAAAGGTCGTAAAAAGATTTTGAAATACAGGTGATGAATCCGCTAAATATCGTCCTAAGTCATTTATATTAAACTAATCATACTTTTTATATTTTTAACGTTAAGTTCACATTATTTTACATCTAAAACACGTCTTTACAATACATTTGGGTGAATATAAAAGGTCGTAAAAAAATTTTGAAATACAGGTGATGAATCCGCTAAATATCGTCTTTAGTCATTTCTATTAAACTAATCATACTTTTTATATTTTAACGTTAAGTTCACATTATTTTACATCTAAAACACGTATTTACAATACATTTGGGTGAATAAAAAAATAGAAAAAAAATTTGGGAAAAAATTGGTTAAAAAATGGTGATAATTCCGCTAAATATCGTTTAAAGTCATTTGTATTGAACTAATCATACTTTTTATATTTTTAACGTTAAGTTCACATTATTTTACATCTAAAACACGCATTTACAATACATTTGGGTGAATACAAAAAATAGAAAAAAAATTTGGGAAAAAATTGGGTAAAAAATGGAGATAATTCCGCTAAATATCGTTTAAAGTCATTTTTATTAAACTAATCATACTTTTTATATTTTTAACGTTAAGTTCACATTATTTTACATCTAAAACACGTCTTTACAATACATTTGGGTGAATATAAAAGGTCGTAAAAAAATTTTGAAATACAGGGGATGAATCCGCTAAATATCGTCTTAAATCATTTCTATTAAACTAATCATACTTTTTATATTTTTAACGTTAAGTTCACATTATGTTACATCTAAAAGACGTATTTACAAAACATTTGGGTGAATAAAAAAAATAGAAAAAAAATTTGGGAAAAAATTGGGTAAAAAATGGTGATAATTCCGCTAAATATCGTTTAAAGTCATTTGTATTGAACTAATCATACTTTTTATATTTTTATCGTTAAGTTCACATAATTTTACATCTAAAACACGTCTTTATAATACATTTGGGTGAATATAAAAGGTCGTAAAAAAATTTTGAAATACAGGTGATGAATCCGCTAAATATCGTCCTAAGTCATTTCTATTAAACTAATCATACTATTTATATTTTTAACGTTAAGTTCACATTATTTTACATCTAAAACACGTGTTTACAATACATTTGGGTGAATACAATAAATAGAAAAAAAATTTGGTAAAAAATGGTGATAATTCCGCTAAATATCGTTTAAAGTCATTTGTATTGAACTAATCATACTTTTATATTTTTATCGTAACATTCACATAATTTTACATCTAAAACACGTCTTTATAATACATTTGGGTGAATATAAAAGGTCGTAAAAAAATTTTGAAATACAGGTGATGAATCCGCTAAATATCATCCTAAGTCATTTCTATTAAACTAATCATACTTTTTATATTTTTAACGTTTAGTTCACATTATTTTACATCTAAAACACGTATTTACAATACATTTGGGTGAATATAAAAGGTCGTAAAAAAATTTTGAAATACAGGTGATGAATCCGCTAAATATCGTCTTTAGTCATTTCTATTAAACTAATCATACTTTTTATATTTTAACGTTAAGTTCACATTATTTTACATCTAAAACACGTATTTACAATACATTTGGGTGAATAAAAAAATAGAAAAAAAATTTGGGAAAAAATTGGTTAAAAAATGGTGATAATTCCGCTAAATATCGTTTAAAGTCATTTGTATTGAACTAATCATACTTTTTATATTTTTAACGTTAAGTTCACATTATTTTACATCTAAAACACGCATTTACAATACATTTGGGTGAATACAAAAAATAGAAAAAAAATTTGGGAAAAAATTGGGTAAAAAATGGAGATAATTCCGCTAAATATCGTTTAAAGTCATTTTTATTAAACTAATCATACTTTTTATATTTTTAACGTTAAGTTCACATTATTTTACATTATAAAACACGTCTTTACAATACAGTTGGGTGAATATAAAAGGTCGTAAAAAAATTTTGAAATACAGGTGATGAATCCGCTAAATATCGTCTTAAATCATTTTTATTAAACTAATCATACTTTTTATATTTTTAACGTTAAGTTCACATTATGTTACATCTAAAAGACGTATTTACAAAACATTTGGGTGAATAAAAAAAATAGAAAAAAAATTTGGGAAAAAATTGGGTAAAAAATTGTGATAATTCCGCTAAATATCGTTTAAAGTCATTTGTATTGAACTAATCATACTTTTTATATTTTTATCGTTAAGTTCACATAATTTTACATCTAAAACACGTCTTTATAATACATTTGGGTGAATATAAAAGGTCGTAAAAAAATTTTGAAATACAGGTGATGAATCCGCTAAATATCGTCCTAAGTCATTTCTATTAAACTAATCATACTATTTATATTTTTAACGTTAAGTTCACATTATTTTACATCTAAAACACGTGTTTACAATACATTTGGGTGAATACAATAAATAGAAAAAAAATTTGGTAAAAAATGGTGATAATTCCGCTAAATATCGTTTAAAGTCATTTGTATTGAACTAATCATACTTTTATATTTTTATCGTAACATTCACATAATTTTACATCTAAAACACGTCTTTATAATACATTTGGGTGAATATAAAAGGTCGTAAAAAAATTTTGAAATACAGGTGATGAATCCGCTAAATATCATCCTAAGTCATTTCTATTAAACTAATCATACTTTTTATATTTTTAACGTTAAGTTCACATTATTTTACATCTAAAACACGTATTTACAATACATTTGGGTGAATACAAAAAATAGAAAAAAAATTTGGTAAAAAATGGTGATAATTCCACTAAATATCGTTTAAAGTCATTTGTATTGAACTAATCATACTTTTTATATTTTTATCGTTAAGTTCACATAATTTTACATCTAAAACACGTCTTTACAATACATTTGGGTGAATATAAAAGGTCGTAAAAAAATTTTGAAATACAGGTGATGAATCCGCTAAATATCGTCTTAAGTCATTTCTATTAAACTAATCATACTATTTATATTTTTAACGTTAAGTTCACATTATTTTACATCTAAAACACGTGTTTACAATACATTTGGGTGAATACAATAAATAGAAAAAAAATTTGGTAAAAAATGGTGATAATTCCGCTAAATATCGTTTAAAGTCATTTGTATTGAACTAATCATACTTTTTATATTTTTAACGTTAAGTTCACATAATTTTACATCTAAAACACGGCTTTACAATACATTTGGGTGAATATATAAGGTCGTAAAAAAATTTTGAAATACAGGTGATGAATCCGCTAAATATCGTCCTAAGTCATTTCTATTAAACTTATCATACTTTTTATATTTTTAACGTTAAGTTCACATTATTTTACATCTAAAACACGTATTTACAATACATTTGGGTGAATACAAAAATAGAAAAAAAATGGGTAAAAAATGGTGATAATTCCGCTAAATATCGTTTAAAATCATTTTTATTAAACTAATCATACTTTTTATATTTTTAACGTTAAGTTCACATTATTTTACATCTAAAACACGTCTTTACAATACATTTGGGTGAATATAAAAGGTCGTAAAAAAATTTTGAAATACAGGTGATGAATCCGCTAAATATCGTCTTAAGTCATTTCTATTAAACTAATCATACTTTTTATATTTTTAACGTTAAGTTCACATTATTTTACATCTAAAACACGTCTTTACAATACATTTGGGTGAATATAAAAGGTCGTAAAAAAATTTTGAAATACAGGTGATGAATCCGCTAAATATCGTCCTAAGTCATTTCTATTAAACTAATCATACTTTTTATATTTTTAACGTTAAGTTCACATTATTTTACATCTAAAACACGTATTTACAATACATTTGGGTGAATAAAAAAATAGAAAAAAAATTTGGGAAAAAATTGGGTAAAAAATGGTGATAATTCCGCTAAATATCGTTAAAAGTCATTTGTATTGAACTAATCATACTTTTTATATTTTTATCGTTACGTTCACATAATTTTACATCTAAAACACGTCTTTATAATACATTTAGGTGAATATAAAAGGTCGTAAAAAAATTTTGAAATACAGGTGATGAATCCGCTAAATATCGTCCTAAGTCATTTCTATTAAACTAATCATACTCTTTATATTTTTAACGTTAAGTTCACATTATTTTACATCTAAAACACGTCTTTACAATACATTTGGGTGAATATAAATGGTCGTAAAAAATTTTGAAATACAGGTGATGAATCCGCCAAATATCGACTTAAGTCATTTCAATTAAACTAATCATACTTTTTATATTTTTAACGTTAAGTTCACATTATTTTACATCTAAAACTTGTCTTTACAATACATTTGAGTGAATATAAAAGGTCGTAAAAAAATTTGGGAAAAAATTTGGTAAAAAATGGTGATAATTCCGCTAAATATCGTTTAAAGTCATTTGTATTGAACTAATCATACTTTTTATATTTTTATCGTTAAGTTCACATTATTTTACATCTAAAACACGTCTTTACAATACATTTGGGTGAATATAAAAGGTCGTAAAAAAATTTTGAAATACAGGTGATGAAACCGCTAAATATCGTCTTAAGTCATTTCTATTAAACTAATCATACTTTTTATATTTTTAACGTTAAATTCACATTATTTTACATCTAAAACACGTATTTACAATACATTTGGGTGAATAAAAAAATAGAAAAAAAATTTGGGAAAAAATTGGGTAAAAAATGGTGATAATTCCGCTAAATATCGTTTAAAGTCATTTGTATTGAACTAAACATACTTTTTATATTTTTATCGTTAAGTTCACATAATTTTACATCTAAAACACGTCTTTACAATACATTTGGGTGAATATAAAAGGTCGTAAAAAAATTTTGAAATACAGGTGATAATTCCGCTAAATATCGTTTAAAGTCATTTGTATTGAACTAATCATACCTTTTTATATTTTTATCGTTAAGTTCACATAATTTTACATCTAAAACACGTCTTTACAATACATTTGGGTGAATATAAAAGGTCGTAAAAAAATTTTGAAATACAGGTGATGAATCCGCTAAATATCGTCCTAAGTCATTTCTATTAAACTAATCATACTTTTTATATTTTTAACGTTAAGTTCACATTATTTTACATCTAAAACACGTATTTACAATACATTTGGGTGAATAAAAAAATAGAAAAAAAATTTGGGAAAAAATTGGGTAAAAAATGGTGATAATTCCGCTAAATATCGTTTAAAGTCATTTGTATTGAACTAATCATACTTTTTATATTTTTATCGTTACGTTCACATAATTTTACATCTAAAACACGTCTTTATAATACATTTAGGTGAATATAAAAGGTCGTAAAAAAATTTTGAAATACAGGTGATGAATCCGCTAAATATCGTCCTAAGTCATTTCTATTAAACTAATCATACATTTTATATTTTTATCGTTATGTTCACATTATTTTACATCTAAAACACGTATTACAATACATTTGGGTGAATACAAAAAAAAGAAAAAAAATTTGGGAAAAAATTTGGTAAAAAATGGTGATAATTCCGCTAAATATCGTTTAAAGTCATTTGTATTGAACTAATCATACTTTTTATATTTTTATCGTTAAGTTCACATAATTTTACATCTAAAACACGTCTTTACAATACATTTGGGTGAATATAAAAGGTCGTAAAAAAATTTTGAAATACAGGTGATGAATCCGCTAAATATCGTTCTAAGTCATTTCTTTTAAACTAATCATACTTTTTATATTTTTAACGTTAAGTTCACATTATTTTACATCTAAAACACGTCTTTACAATACATTTGGATGAATATAAAAGGTTGTAAAACATTTTGAAATACAGGTGATGAATCCGCCAAATATCGTCTTAAGTCATTTCTATTAAACTAATCATACTTTTTATATTTTTAACGTTAAGTTAACATTATTTTACATCTAATACACGTCTTTACAATACATTTGGGTCAATATAAAAGGTCGTAAAAAAATTTTGAAATACAGGTGATGAATCCGCTAAATATCGTCCTAAGTCATTTCTATTAAACTAATCATACTTTTTATATTTTTAACGTTATGTTCACATTATTTTACATCTAAAACACGTCTTTACAATACATTTGGGTGAATAAAAAAATAGAAAAAAAATTTGGGAAAAAATTTGGTAAAAAATGGTGATAATTTCGCTAAATATCGATTAAAGTCATTTGTATTGAACTAATCATACTTTTTATATTTTTAACGTTAAGTTCACATAATTTTACATCTAAAACACGGCTTTACAATACATTTGGGTGAATATAAAAGGTCGTAAAAAAATTTTGAAATACAGGTGATGAATCCGCTAAATATCGTCCTAAGTCATTTCTATTAAACTAATCATACTTTTTATATTTTTAACGTTAAGTTCACATTATTTTACATCTAAAACACGTATTTACAATACATTTGGGTGAATAAAAAAATAGAAAAAAAATTTGGGAAAAAATTTGGTAAAAAATGGTGATAATTCCGCTAAATATCGTTTAAAGTTATTTGTATTGAACTAATCATACCTTTTTATATTTTTATCGTTAAGTTCACATAATTTTACATCTAAAACACGTCTTTACAATACATTTGGGTGAATATAAAAGGTCGTAAAAAAATTTTGAAATACAGGTGATGAATCCGCTAAATATCGTCCTAAGTCATTTCTTTTAAACTAATCATACTTTTTATATTTTTAACGTTAAGTTCACATTATTTTACATCTAAAACACGTCTTTACAATACATTTGGATGAATATAAAAGGTCGTAAAACATTTTGAAATACAGGTGATGAATCCGCCAAATATCGTCTTAAGTCATTTCTATTAAACTAATCATACTTTTTATATTTTTAACGTTAAGTTCACATTATTTTACATCTAAAACACGACTTTACAATACATTTGGGTGAATAAAAAAATAGAAAAAAAATTTGGGAAAAAATTGGGTAAAAAATGGTGATAATTCCGCTAAATATCGTTTAAAGTCATTTGTATTGAACTAATCATACTTTTTATATTTTTATCGTTACGTTCACATAATTTTACATCTAAAACACGTCTTTATAATACATTTGGGTGAATATAAAAGGTCGTAAAAAAATTTTGAAATACAGGTGATGAATCCGCTAAATATCGTCCTAAGTCATTTCTATTAAACTAATCATACTTTTTATATTTTTAACGTTAAGTTCACATTATTTTACATCTAAAACACGTATTTACAATACATTTGGGTGAATACAAAAATAGAAAAAAAATGGGTAAAAAATGGTGATAATTCCGCTAAATATCGTTTAAAATCATTTCTATTAAACTAATCATACTTTTTATATTTTTAACGTTAAGTTCACATTATTTTACATCTAAAACACTTCTTTACAATACATTTGGGTGAATATAAAAGGTCGTAAAAAAATTTTGAAATACAGGTGATGAATCCGCTAAATATCGTTCTAAGTCATTTCTATTAAACTAATCATACTTTTTATATTTTTAACGTTAAGTTCACATTATTTTACATCTAAAACACGTCTTTACAATACATTTGGGTGAATATAAAAGGTAGTAAAAAATTTTGAAATACAGGTGATGAATCCGCCAAATATCGTCTTAAGTCATTTCTATTAAACTAATCATACTTTTTATATTTTTAACGTTAAGTTCACATTATTTTACATCTAAAACACGTCTTTACAATACATTTGGGTGAATATAAAAGGTCGTAAAAAAATTTTGAAATACAGGTGATGAATCCGCTAAATATCGTCCTAAGTCATTTCTATTAAACTAATCATACTTTTTATATTTTTAACGTTAAGTTCACATTATTTTACATCTAAAACACGTATTTACAATACATTTGGGTGAATAAAAAAATAGAAAAAAAATTTGGGAAAAAATTGGGTAAAAAATGGTGATAATTCCGCTAAATATCGTTTAAAGTCATTTGTATTGAACTAATCATACTTTTTATATTTTTATCGTTACGTTCACATAATTTTACATCTAAAACACGTCTTTATAATACATTTAGGTGAATATAAAAGGTCGTAAAAAAATTTTGAAATACAGGTGATGAATCCGCTAAATATCGTCCTAAGTCATTTCTATTAAACTAATCATACTCTTTATATTTTTAACGTTAAGTTCACATTATTTTACATCTAAAACACGTCTTTACAATACATTTGGGTGAATATAAATGGTCGTAAAAAATTTTGAAATACAGGTGATGAATCCGCCAAATATCGACTTAAGTCATTTCAATTAAACTAATCATACTATTTATATTTTTAACGTTAAGTTCACATTATTTTACATCTAAAACACGTGTTTACAATACATTTGGGTGAATACAATAAATAGAAAAAAAATTTGGTAAAAAATGGTGATAATTCCGCTAAATATCGTTTAAAGTCATTTGTATTGAACTAATCATACTTTTTATATTTTTTATCGTTAAGTTCACAATTATTTTACATCTAAAACACGTATTTACAATACATTTGGGTGAATACAAAAAATAGAAAAAAAATTTGGGAAAAAATTTGGTAAAAAATGGTGATAATTCCGCTAAATATCGTTTAAAGTCATTTGTATTGAACTAATCAAACTTTTTATATTTGTATCGTTAAGTTCACATTATTTTACATCTAAAACTTGTCTTTACAATACATTTGAGTGAATATAAAAGGTCGTAAAAAAATTTGGGAAAAAATTTGGTAAAAAATGGTGATAATTCCGCTAAATATCGTTTAAAGTCATTTGTATTGAACTAATCATACTTTTTATATTTTTATCGTTAAGTTCACATTATTTTACATCTAAAACACGTCTTTACAATACATTTGGGTGAATATAAAAGGTCGTAAAAAAATTTTGAAATACAGGTGATGAAACCGCTAAATATCGTCTTAAGTCATTTCTATTAAACTAATCATACTTTTTATATTTTTAACGTTAAATTCACATTATTTTACATCTAAAACACGTATTACAATACATTTGGGTGAATACAAAAAATAGAAAAAAAATTTGGGAAAAAATTGGGTAAAAAATGGTGATAATTCCGCTAAATATCGTTTAAAGTCATTTGTATTGAACTAATCATACTTTTTATATTTTTATCGTTACGTTCACATAATTTTACATCTAAAACACGTCTTTATAATACATTTAGGTGAATATAAAAGGTCGTAAAAAAATTTTGAAATACAGGTGATGAATCCGCTAAATATCGTCCTAAGTCATTTCTATTAAACTAATCATACATTTTATATTTTTATCGTTATGTTCACATTATTTTACATCTAAAACACGTATTACAATACATTTGGGTGAATACAAAAAAAAGAAAAAAAATTTGGGAAAAAATTTGGTAAAAAATGGTGATAATTCCGCTAAATATCGTTTAAAGTCATTTGTATTGAACTAATCATACTTTTTATATTTTTATCGTTAAGTTCACATAATTTTACATCTAAAACACGTCTTTACAATACATTTGGGTGAATATAAAAGGTCGTAAAAAAATTTTGAAATACAGGTGATGAATCCGCTAAATATCGTTCTAAGTCATTTCTTTTAAACTAATCATACTTTTTATATTTTTAACGTTAAGTTCACATTATTTTACATCTAAAACACGTCTTTACAATACATTTGGATGAATATAAAAGGTCGTAAAACATTTTGAAATACAGGTGATGAATCCGCCAAATATCGTCTTAAGTCATTTCTATTAAACTAATCATACTTTTTATATTTTTAACGTTAAGTTAACATTATTTTACATCTAATACACGTCTTTACAATACATTTGGGTGAATATAAAAGGTCGTAAAAAAATTTTGAAATACAGGTGATGAATCCGCTAAATATCGTCCTAAGTCATTTCTATTAAACTAATCATACTTTTTATATTTTTAACGTTATGTTCACATTATTTTACATCTAAAACACGTCTTTACAATACATTTGGGTGAATAAAAAAATAGAAAAAAAATTTGGGAAAAAATTTGGTAAAAAATGGTGATAATTTCGCTAAATATCGATTAAAGTCATTTGTATTGAACTAATCATACTTTTTATATTTTTAACGTTAAGTTCACATAATTTTACATCTAAAACACGGCTTTACAATACATTTGGGTGAATATAAAAGGTCGTAAAAAAATTTTGAAATACAGGTGATGAATCCGCTAAATATCGTCCTAAGTCATTTCTATTAAACTAATCATACTTTTTATATTTTTAACGTTAAGTTCACATTATTTTACATCTAAAACACGTATTTACAATACATTTGGGTGAATAAAAAAATAGAAAAAAAATTTGGGAAAAAATTTGGTAAAACATGGTGATAATTCCGCTAAATATCGTTTAAAGTTATTTGTATTGAACTAATCATACCTTTTTATATTTTTATCGTTAAGTTCACATAATTTTACATCTAAAACACGTCTTTACAATACATTTGGGTGAATATAAAAGGTCGTAAAAAAATTTTGAAATACAGGTGATGAATCCGCTAAATATCGTCCTAAGTCATTTCTTTTAAACTAATCATACTTTTTATATTTTTAACGTTAAGTTCACATTATTTTACATCTAAAACACGTCTTTACAATACATTTGGATGAATATAAAAGGTCGTAAAACATTTTGAAATACAGGTGATGAATCCGCCAAATATCGTCTTAAGTCATTTCTATTAAACTAATCATACTTTTTATATTTTTAACGTTAAGTTAACATTATTTTACATCTAATACACGTCTTTACAATACATTTGGGTGAATATAAAAGGTCGTAAAAAAATTTTGAAATACAGGTGATGAATCCGCTAAATATCGTCCTAAGTCATTTCTATTAAACTAATCATACTTTTTATATTTTTAACGTTAAGTTCACATTATTTTACATCTAAAACACGTCTTTACAATACATTTGGGTGAATATAAAAGGTCGTAAAAAAATTTTGAAATACAGGTGATGAATCCGCTAAATATCGTCCTAAGTCATTTCTATTAAACTAATCATACTTTTTATATTTTTAACGTTATGTTCACATTATTTTACATCTAAAACACGTCTTTACAATACATTTGGGTGAATAAAAAAATAGAAAAAAAATTTGGGAAAAAATTTGGTAAAAAATGGTGATAATTTCGCTAAATATTGATTAAAGTCATTTGTATTGAACTAATCATACTTTTTATATTTTTAACGTTAAGTTCACATTATTTTACATCTAAAACACGTATTTACAATACATTTGGGTGAATAAAAAAATAGAAAAAAAATTTGGGAAAAAATTGGGTAAAAAATGGTGATAATTCCGCTAAATATCGTTTAAAGTCATTTGTATTGAACTAATCATACTTTTTATATTTTTATCGTTACGTTCACATAATTTTACATCTAAAACACGTCTTTATAATACATTTGGGTGAATATAAAAGGTCGTAAAAAAATTTTGAAATACAGGTGATGAATCCGCTAAATATCGTCCTAAGTCATTTCTATTAAACTAATCATACTTTTTATATTTTTAACGTTATGTTCACATTATTTTACATCTAAAACACGTCTTTACAATACATTTGGGTGAATAAAAAAATAGAAAAAAAATTTGGGAAAAAATTTGGTAAAAAATGGTGATAATTTCGCTAAATATCGATTAAAGTCATTTGTATTGAACTAATCATACTTTTTATATTTTTAACGTTAAGTTCACATAATTTTACATCTAAAACACGGCTTTACAATACATTTGGGTGAATATAAAAGGTCGTAAAAAAATTTTGAAATACAGGTGATGAATCCGCTAAATATCGTCCTAAGTCATTTCTATTAAACTAATCATACTTTTTATATTTTTAACGTTAAGTTCACATTATTTTACATCTAAAACACGTATTTACAATACATTTGGGTGAATAAAAAAATAGAAAAAAAATTTGGGAAAAAATTTGGTAAAACATGGTGATAATTCCGCTAAATATCGTTTAAAGTTATTTGTATTGAACTAATCATACCTTTTTATATTTTTATCGTTAAGTTCACATAATTTTACATCTAAAACACGTCTTTACAATACATTTGGGTGAATATAAAAGGTCGAAAAAAAATTTTGAAATACAGGTGATGAATCCGCTAAATATCGTCCTAAGTCATTTCTTTTAAACTAATCATACTTTTTATATTTTTAACGTTAAGTTCACATTATTTTACATCTAAAACACGTCTTTACAATACATTTGGATGAATATAAAAGGTCGTAAAACATTTTGAAATACAGGTGATGAATCCGCCAAATATCGTCTTAAGTCATTTCTATTAAACTAATCATACTTTTTATATTTTTAACGTTAAGTTAACATTATTTTACATCTAATACACGTCTTTACAATACATTTGGGTGAATATAAAAGGTCGTAAAAAAATTTTGAAATACAGGTGATGAATCCGCTAAATATCGTCCTAAGTCATTTCTATTAAACTAATCATACTTTTTATATTTTTAACGTTAAGTTCACATTATTTTACATCTAAAACACGTCTTTACAATACATTTGGGTGAATATAAAAGGTCGTAAAAAAATTTTGAAATACAGGTGATGAATCCGCTAAATATCGTCCTAAGTCATTTCTATTAAACTAATCATACTTTTTATATTTTTAACGTTATGTTCACATTATTTTACATCTAAAACACGTCTTTACAATACATTTGGGTGAATAAAAAAATAGAAAAAAAATTTGGGAAAAAATTTGGTAAAAAATGGTGATAATTTCGCTAAATATTGATTAAAGTCATTTGTATTGAACTAATCATACTTTTTATATTTTTAACGTTAAGTTCACATTATTTTACATCTAAAACACGTATTTACAATACATTTGGGTGAATAAAAAAATAGAAAAAAAATTTGGGAAAAAATTGGGTAAAAAATGGTGATAATTCCGCTAAATATCGTTTAAAGTCATTTGTATTGAACTAATCATACTTTTTATATTTTTATCGTTACGTTCACATAATTTTACATCTAAAACACGTCTTTATAATACATTTGGGTGAATATAAAAGTTCGTAAAAAAATTTTGAAATACAGGTGATGAATCCGCTAAATATCGTCTTAAGTCATTTCTATTAAACTAATCATACTATTTATATTTTTAACGTTAAGTTCACATTATTTTACATCTAAAACACGTGTTTACAATACATTTGGGTGAATACAATAAATAGAAAAAAAATTTGGTAAAAAATGGTGATAATTCCGCTAAATATCGTTTAAAGTCATTTGTATTGAACTAATCATACCTTTTTATATTTTTATCGTTAAGTTCACATAATTTTACATCTAAAACACGTCTTTACAATACATTTGGGTGAATATAAAAGGTCGTAAAAAAATTTTGAAATACAGGTGATGAATCCGCTAAATATCGTCCTAAGTCATTTCTATTAAACTAATCATACTTTTTATATTTTTAACGTTAAGTTCACATTATTTTACATCTAAAACACGTGTTTACAATACATTTGGGTGAATACAAAAAATAGAAAAAAAATTTGGGAAAAAATTGGGTAAAAAATGGTGATAATTCCGCTAAATAT
This sequence comes from Diuraphis noxia, assembly GCF_037042655.1. NCBI lineage: Eukaryota > Metazoa > Arthropoda > Insecta > Hemiptera > Aphididae > Diuraphis > Diuraphis noxia. The sequence continues at coordinate 109,983,643 of NW_028301711.1, forward strand.
CGTTTAAAGTCATTTGTATTGAACTAATCATACTTTTTATATTTTTATCGTTACGTTCACATAATTTTACATCTAAAACACGTCTTTATAATACATTTGGGTGAATATAAAAGGTCGTAAAAAAATTTTGAAATACAGGTGATGAATCTGCTAAATATCGTCCTAAGTCATTTCTATTAAACTAATCATACTTTTTATATTTTTAACGTTAAGTTCACATTATTTTACATCTAAAACACGTGTTTACAATACATTTTGGTGAATACAAAAAATAGAAAAAAAATTTGGGAAAAAATTTGGTAAAAAATGGTGATAATTCCGCTAAATATCGTTTAAAGTAATTTGTATTGAACTAATCATACTTTTTATATTTTTATCGTTACGTTCACATAATTTTACATCTAAAACACGTCTTTATAATACATTTGGGTGAATATAAAAGGTCGTAAAAAAATTTTGAAATACAGGTGATGAATCCGCTAAATATCGTCCTAAGTCATTTCTATTAAACTAATCATACTTTTTATATTTTTAACGTTATGTTCACATTATTTTACATCTAAAACACGTCTTTACAATACATTTGGGTGAATAAAAAAATAGAAAAAAAATTTGGGAAAAAATTTGGTAAAAAATGGTGATAATTTCGCTAAATATCGATTAAAGTCATTTGTATTGAACTAATCATACTTTTTATATTTTTAACGTTAAGTTCACATAATTTTACATCTAAAACACGGCTTTACAATACATTTGGGTGAATATAAAAGGTCGTAAAAAAATTTTGAAATACAGGTGATGAATCCGCTAAATATCGTCCTAAGTCATTTCTATTAAACTAATCATACTTTTTATATTTTTAACGTTAAGTTCACATTATTTTACATCTAAAACACGTATTTACAATACATTTGGGTGAATAAAAAAATAGAAAAAAAATTTGGGAAAAAATTTGGTAAAACATGGTGATAATTCCGCTAAATATCGTTTAAAGTTATTTGTATTGAACTAATCATACCTTTTTATATTTTTATCGTTAAGTTCACATAATTTTACATCTAAAACACGTCTTTACAATACATTTGGGTGAATATAAAAGGTCGTAAAAAAATTTTGAAATACAGGTGATGAATCCGCTAAATATCGTCCTAAGTCATTTCTTTTAAACTAATCATACTTTTTATATTTTTAACGTTAAGTTCACATTATTTTACATCTAAAACACGTCTTTACAATACATTTGGATGAATATAAAAGGTCGTAAAACATTTTGAAATACAGGTGATGAATCCGCCAAATATCGTCTTAAGTCATTTCTATTAAACTAATCATACTTTTTATATTTTTAACGTTAAGTTAACATTATTTTACATCTAATACACGTCTTTACAATACATTTGGGTGAATATAAAAGGTCGTAAAAAAATTTTGAAATACAGGTGATGAATCCGCTAAATATCGTCCTAAGTCATTTCTATTAAACTAATCATACTTTTTATATTTTTAACGTTAAGTTCACATTATTTTACATCTAAAACACGTCTTTACAATACATTTGGGTGAATATAAAAGGTCGTAAAAAAATTTTGAAATACAGGTGATGAATCCGCTAAATATCGTCCTAAGTCATTTCTATTAAACTAATCATACTTTTTATATTTTTAACGTTATGTTCACATTATTTTACATCTAAAACACGTCTTTACAATACATTTGGGTGAATAAAAAAATAGAAAAAAAATTTGGGAAAAAATTTGGTAAAAAATGGTGATAATTTCGCTAAATATTGATTAAAGTCATTTGTATTGAACTAATCATACTTTTTATATTTTTAACGTTAAGTTCACATTATTTTACATCTAAAACACGTATTTACAATACATTTGGGTGAATATAAATGGTCGTAAAAAATTTTGAAATACAGGTGATGAATCCGTCAAATATCGACTTAAGTCATTTCTATTAAACTAATCATACTTTTTATATTTTTAACGTTAAGTTCACATTAATTTACATCTAAAACACGTCTTTACAATACATTTGGGTGAATAAAAAAATAGAAAAAAAATTTGGGAAAAAATTGGTTAAAAAATGGTGATAATTCCGCTAAATATCGTTTAAAGTCATTTGTATTGAACTAATCATACTTTTTATATTTTTATCGTTACGTTCACATAATTTTACATCTAAAACACGTCTTTATAATACATTTGGGTGAATACAATAAATAGAAAAAAAATTTGGTAAAAAATGGTGATAATTCCGCTAAATATCGTTTAAAGTCATTTGTATTGAACTAATCATACCTTTTTATATTTTTATCGTTAAGTTCACATAATTTTACATCTAAAACACGTCTTTACAATACATTTGGGTGAATATAAAAGGTCGTAAAAAAATTTTGAAATACAGGTGATGAATCCGCTAAATATCGTCCTAAGTCATTTCTATTAAACTAATCATACTTTTTATATTTTTAACGTTAAGTTCACATTATTTTACATCTAAAACACGTGTTTACAATACATTTGGGTGAATATAAAAGGTCGTAAAAAAATTTTGAAATACAGGTGATGAATCCGCTAAATATCGTCCTAAGTCATTTCTTTTAAACTAATCATACTTTTTATATTTTTAACGTTAAGTTCACATTATTTTACATCTAAAACACGTCTTTACAATACATTTGGATGAATATAAAAGGTCGTAAAACATTTTGAAATACAGGTGATGAATCCGCCAAATATCGTCTTAAGTCATTTCTATTAAACTAATCATACTTTTTATATTTTTAACGTTAAGTTAACATTATTTTACATCTAATACACGTCTTTACAATACATTTGGGTGAATATAAAAGGTCGTAAAAAAATTTTGAAATACAGGTGATGAATCCGCTAAATATCGTCCTAAGTCATTTCTATTAAACTAATCATACTTTTTATATTTTTAACGTTAAGTTCACATTATTTTACATCTAAAACACGTCTTTACAATACATTTGGGTGAATATAAAAGGTCGTAAAAAATTTTGAAATACAGGTGATGAATCCGCCAAATATCGTCTTAAGTCATTTCTATTAAACTAATCATACTTTTTATATTTTTAACGTTAAGTTAACATTATTTTACATCTAATACACGTCTTTACAATACATTTGGGTGAATATAAAAGGTCGTAAAAAAATTTTGAAATACAGGTGATGAATCCGCTATATATCGTCCTAAGTCATTTGTATTGAACTAATCATACTTTTTATATTTTTAACGTTAAGTTCACATTATTTTACATCTAAAACACGTATTTACAATACATTTGGGTGAATATAAAAGGTCGTAAAAAAATTTGGGAAAAAATTTGGTAAAAAATGGTGATAATTCCGCTAAATATCGTTTAAAGTCATTTGTATTGAACTAATCATACTTTTTATATTTTTATCGTTAAGTTCACAAAATTTTACATCTAAAACACGTCTTTACAATACATTTGGGTGAATATAAAAGGTCGTAAAAAAATTTTGAAATACAGGTGATGAAACCGCTAAATATCGTCTTAAGTCATTTCTATTAAACTAATCATACTTTTTATATTTTTAACGTTAAATTCACATTATTTTCCATCTAAAACACGTATTTACAATACATTTGGGTGAATACAAAAAATAGAAAAAAAATTTGGGAAAAAATTGGGTATAAAATGGTGATAATTCCGCTAAATATCGTTTAAAGTCATTTGTATTGAACTAATCATACTTTTTATATTTTTATCGTTAAGTTCACATTATTTTACATCTAAAACACGTCTTTACAATACATTTGGGTGAATAAAAAAATAGAAAAAAAATTTGGGAAAAAATTGGGTAAAAAATGGTGATAATTCCGCTAAATATCGATTAAAGTCATTTGTATTGAACTAATCATACTTTTTATATTTTTAACGTTAAGTTCACATAATTTTACATCTAAAACACGGCTTTACAATACATTTGGGTGAATATAAAAGGTCGTAAAAAAATTTTGAAATACAGGTGATGAATCCGCTAAATATCGTCCTAAGTCATTTCTATTAAACTAATCATACTTTTTATATTTTTAACGTTAAGTTCACATTATTTTACATCTAAAACACGTATTTACAATACATTTGGGTGAATAAAAAAATAGAAAAAAAATTTGGGAAAAAATTGGGTAAAAAATGGTGATAATTCCGCTAAATATCGTTTAAAGTCATTTGTATTGAACTAATCATACTTTTTATATTTTTATCGTTACGTTCACATAATTTTACATCTAAAACACGTCTTTACAATACATTTGGGTGAATATAAAAGGTCGTAAAAAATTTTGAAATACAGGTGATGAATCCGCTAAATATCGTCCTAAGTCATTTCTATTAAACTAATCATACTTTTTATATTTTTAACGTTAAGTTCACATTATTTTACATCTAAAACACGTCTTTACAATACATTTGGGTGAATATAAAAGGTCGTAAAAAAATTTTGAAATACAGGTGATGAATCCGCTAAATATCGTCTTAAGTCATTTCTATTAAACTAATCATACTATTTATATTTTTAACGTTAAGTTCACATTATTTTACATCTAAAACACGTGTTTACAATACATTTGGGTGAATACAATAAATAGAAAAAAAATTTGGTAAAAAATGGTGATAATTCCGCTAAATATCGTTTAAAGTCATTTGTATTGAACTAATCATACTTTTTATATTTTTATCGTTAAGTTCACATTATTTTACATCTAAAACACGTCTTTACAATACATTTGGGTGAATATAAAAGGTCGTAAAAAAATTTTGAAATACAGGTGATGAAACCGCTAAATATCGTCTTAAGTCATTTCTATTAAACTAATCATACTTTTTATATTTTTAACGTTAAATTCACATTATTTTCCATCTAAAACACGTATTTACAATACATTTGGGTGAATACAAAAAATAGAAAAAAAATTTGGGAAAAAATTGGGTATAAAATGGTGATAATTCCGCTAAATATCGTTTAAAGTCATTTGTATTGAACTAATCATACTTTTTATATTTTTAACGTTAAGTTCACATTATTTTACATCTAAAACACGTCTTTACAATACATTTGGGTGAATATAAAAGGTCGTAAAAAAATTTTGAAATACAGGTGATAATTCCGCTAAATATCGTTTAAAGTCATTTGTATTGAACTAATCATACCTTTTTATATTTTTATCGTTAAGTTCACATAATTTTACATCTAAAACACGTCTTTACAATACATTTGGGTGAATATAAAAGGTCGTAAAAAAATTTTGAAATACAGGTGATGAATCCGCTAAATATCGTCCTAAGTCATTTCTATTAAACTAATCATACTTTTTATATTTTTAACGTTAAGTTCACATTATTTTACATCTAAAACACGTCTTTACAATACATTTGGGTGAATATAAAAGGTCGTAAAAAAATTTTGAAATACAGGTGATGAATCCGCTAAATATCGTCCTAAGTCATTTCTATTAAACTAATCATACTTTTTATATTTTTAACGTTATGTTCACATTATTTTACATCTAAAACACGTCTTTACAATACATTTGGGTGAATAAAAAAATAGAAAAAAAATTTGGGAAAAAATTTGGTAAAAAATGGTGATAATTTCGCTAAATATCGATTAAAGTCATTTGTATTGAACTAATCATACTTTTTATATTTTTAACGTTAAGTTCACATAATTTTACATCTAAAACACGGCTTTACAATACATTTGGGTGAATATAAAAGGTCGTAAAAAAATTTTGAAATACAGGTGATGAATCCGCTAAATATCGTCCTAAGTCATTTCTATTAAACTAATCATACTTTTTATATTTTTAACGTTAAGTTCACATTATTTTACATCTAAAACACGTATTTACAATACATTTGGGTGAATAAAAAAATAGAAAAAAAATTTGGGAAAAAATTTGGTAAAACATGGTGATAATTCCGCTAAATATCGTTTAAAGTTATTTGTATTGAACTAATCATACCTTTTTATATTTTTATCGTTAAGTTCACATAATTTTACATCTAAAACACGTCTTTACAATACATTTGGGTGAATATAAAAGGTCGTAAAAAAATTTTGAAATACAGGTGATGAATCCGCTAAATATCGTTCTAAGTCATTTCTTTTAAACTAATCATACTTTTTATATTTTTAACGTTAAGTTCACATTATTTTACATCTAAAACACGTCTTTACAATACATTTGGATGAATATAAAAGGTCGTAAAACATTTTGAAATACAGGTGATGAATCCGCCAAATATCGTCTTAAGTCATTTCTATTAAACTAATCATACTTTTTATATTTTTAACGTTAAGTTAACATTATTTTACATCTAATACACGTCTTTACAATACATTTGGGTGAATATAAAAGGTCGTAAAAAAATTTTGAAATACAGGTGATGAATCCGCTAAATATCGTCCTAAGTCATTTCTATTAAACTAATCATACTTTTTATATTTTTAACGTTATGTTCACATTATTTTACATCTAAAACACGTCTTTACAATACATTTGGGTGAATAAAAAAATAGAAAAAAAATTTGGGAAAAAATTTGGTAAAAAATGGTGATAATTTCGCTAAATATTGATTAAAGTCATTTGTATTGAACTAATCATACTTTTTATATTTTTAACGTTAAGTTCACATTATTTTACATCTAAAACACGTATTTACAATACATTTGGGTGAATAAAAAAATAGAAAAAAAATTTGGGAAAAAATTGGGTAAAAAATGGTGATAATTCCGCTAAATATCGTTTAAAGTCATTTGTATTGAACTAATCATACTTTTTATATTTTTATCGTTACGTTCACATAATTTTACATCTAAAACACGTCTTTATAATACATTTGGGTGAATATAAAAGGTCGTAAAAAAATTTTGAAATACAGGTGATGAATCCGCTAAATATCGTCCTAAGTCATTTCTATTAAACTAATCATACATTTTATATTTTTAACGTTAAGTTCACATAATTTTACATCTAAAACACGTCTTTACAATACATTTGGGTGAATATAAATGGTCGTAAAAAATTTTGAAATACAGGTGATGAATCCGTCAAATATCGACTTAAGTCATTTCTATTAAACTAATCATACTTTTTATATTTTTAACGTTAAGTTCACATTAATTTACATCTAAAACACGTCTTTACAATACATTTGGGTGAATAAAAAAATAGAAAAAAAATTTGGGAAAAAATTGGTTAAAAAATGGTGATAATTCCGCTAAATATCGTTTAAAGTCATTTGTATTGAACTAATCATACTTTTTATATTTTTATCGTTACGTTCACATTATTTTACATCTAAAACACGTATTTACAATACATTTGGGTGAATACAAAAAATAGAAAAAAAATTTGGGAAAATATTGGGTAAAAAATGGTGATAATTCCGCTAAATATCGTTTAAAGTCATTTGTATTGAACTAATCATACTTTTTATATTTTTATCGTTAAGTTCACATAATTTTACATCTAAAACACGTCTTTACAATACATTTGGGTGAATATAAAAGGTCGTAAAAAAATTTTGAAATACAGGTGATGAATCCGCTAAATATCGTCTTAAGTCATTTCTATTAAACTAATCATACTATTTATATTTTTAACGTTAAGTTCACATTATTTTACATCTAAAACACGTGTTTACAATACATTTGGGTGAATACAATAAATAGAAAAAAAATTTGGTAAAAAATGGTGATAATTCCGCTAAATATCGTTTAAAGTCATTTGTATTGAACTAATCATACCTTTTTATATTTTTATCGTTAAGTTCACATAATTTTACATCTAAAACACGTCTTTACAATACATTTGGGTGAATAAAAAAATAGAAAAAAAATTTGGGAAAAAATTGGGTAAAAAATGGTGATAATTCCGCTAAATATCGTTTAAAGTCATTTGTATTGAACTAATCATACTTTTTATATTTTTATCGTTACGTTCACATAATTTTACATCTAAAACACGTCTTAACAATACATTTGGGTGAATATAAAAGGTCGTAAAAAAATTTTGAAATACAGGTGATGAATCCGCTAAATATCGTCCTAAGTCATTTCTATTAAACTAATCATACTTTTTATATTTTTAACGTTAAGTTCACATAATTTTACATCTAAAACACGTCTTTACAATACATTTGGGTGAATATAAAAGGTCGTAAAAAAATTTTGAAATACAGGTGATGAATCCGCTAAATATCGTCCTAAGTCATTTCTATTAAACTAATCATACTTTTTATATTTTTAACGTTAAGTTCACATTATTTTACATCTAAAACACGTCTTTACAATACATTTGGGTGAATATAAAAGGTCGTAAAAAAATTTTGAAATACAGGTGATGAATCCGCTAAATATCGTCCTAAGTCATTTCTATTAAAAACTAATCATACTTTTTATATTTTTAACGTTATGTTCACATAATTTTACATCTAAAACACGTCTTTACAATACATTTGGGTGAATAAAAAAATAGAAAAAAAATTTGGGAAAAAATTGGTTAAAAAATGGTGATAATTCCGCTAAATATCGTTTAAAGTCATTTGTATTGAACTAATCATACTTTTTATATTTTTATCGTTACGTTCACATAATTTTACATCTAAAACACGTCTTTATAATACATTTGGGTGAATAAAAAAATAGAAAAAAAATTTGGGAAAAAATTTGGTAAAAAATGGTGATAATTTCGCTAAATATCGATTAAAGTCATTTGTATTGAACTAATCATACTTTTTATATTTTTAACGTTAAGTTCACATAATTTTACATCTAAAACACGGCTTTACAATACATTTGGGTGAATATAAAAGGTCGTAAAAAAATTTTGAAATACAGGTGATGAATCCGCTAAATATCGTCCTAAGTCATTTCTATTAAACTAATCATACTTTTTATATTTTTAACGTTAAGTTCACATTATTTTACATCTAAAACACGTATTTACAATACATTTGGGTGAATAAAAAAATAGAAAAAAAATTTGGGAAAAAATTTGGTAAAAAATGGTGATAATTTCGCTAAATATTGATTAAAGTCATTTGTATTGAACTAATCATACTTTTTATATTTTTAACGTTAAGTTCACATTATTTTACATCTAAAACACGTATTTACAATACATTTGGGTGAATAAAAAAATAGAAAAAAAATTTGGGAAAAAATTGGGTAAAAAATGGTGATAATTCCGCTAAATATCGTTTAAAGTCATTTGTATTGAACTAATCATACTTTTTATATTTTTATCGTTACGTTCACATAATTTTACATCTAAAACACGTCTTTATAATACATTTGGGTGAATATAAAAGGTCGTAAAAAAATTTTGAAATACAGGTGATGAATCCGCTAAATATCGTCCTAAGTCATTTCTATTAAACTAATCATACATTTTATATTTTTAACGTTAAGTTCACATAATTTTACATCTAAAACACGTCTTTACAATACATTTGGGTGAATATAAATGGTCGTAAAAAATTTTGAAATACAGGTGATGAATCCGTCAAATATCGACTTAAGTCATTTCTATTAAACTAATCATACTTTTTATATTTTTAACGTTAAGTTCACATTAATTTACATCTAAAACACGTCTTTACAATACATTTGGGTGAATGAAAAAATAGAAAAAAAATTTGGGAAAAAATTGGTTAAAAAATGGTGATAATTCCGCTAAATATCGTTTAAAGTCATTTGTATTGAACTAATCATACTTTTTATATTTTTATCGTTACGTTCACATTATTTTACATCTAAAACACGTATTTACAATACATTTGGGTGAATACAAAAAATAGAAAAAAAATTTGGGAAAAAATTGGGTAAAAAATGGTGATAATTCCGCTAAATATCGTTTAAAGTCATTTGTATTGAACTAATCATACTTTTTATATTTTTATCGTTACGTTCACATAATTTTACATCTAAAACACGTCTTTACAATACATTTGGGTGAATATAAAAGGTCGTAAAAAAATTTTGAAATACAGGTGATGAATCCGCTAAATATCGTCCTAAGTCATTTCTATTAAACTAATCATACTTTTTATATTTTTAACGTTAAGTTCACATTATTTTACATCTAAAACACGTCTTTACAATACATTTGGGTGAATATAAAAGGTCGTAAAAAAATTTTGAAATACAGGTGATGAATCCGCTAAATATCGTCTTAAGTCATTTCTATTAAACTAATCATACTATTTATATTTTTAACGTTAAGTTCACATTATTTTACATCTAAAACACGTGTTTACAATACATTTGGGTGAATACAATAAATAGAAAAAAAATTTGGTAAAAAATGGTGATAATTCCGCTAAATATCGTTTAAAGTCATTTGTATTGAACTAATCATACTTTTTATATTTTTATCGTTAAGTTCACATTATTTTACATCTAAAACACGTCTTTACAATACATTTGGGTGAATATAAAAGGTCGTAAAAAAATTTTGAAATACAGGTGATGAATCCGCTAAATATCGTCTTAAGTCATTTCTATTAAACTAATCATACTATTTATATTTTTAACGTTAAGTTCACATTATTTTACATCTAAAACACGTGTTTACAATACATTTGGGTGAATACAATAAATAGAAAAAAAATTTGGTAAAAAATGGTGATAATTCCGCTAAATATCGTTTAAAGTCATTTGTATTGAACTAATCATACCTTTTTATATTTTTATCGTTAAGTTCACATAATTTTACATCTAAAACACGTCTTTACAATACATTTGGGTGAATATAAAAGGTCGTAAAAAAATTTTGAAATACAGGTGATGAATCCGCTAAATATCGTCCTAAGTCATTTCTATTAAACTAATCATACTTTTTATATTTTTAACGTTAAGTTCACATTATTTTACATCTAAAACACGTGTTTACAATACATTTGGGTGAATACAAAAAATAGAAAAAAAATTTGGGAAAAAATTGGGTAAAAAATGGTGATAATTCCGCTAAATATCGTTTAAAGTCATTTGTATTGAACTAATCATACTTTTTATATTTTTATCGTTACGTTCACATAATTTTACATCTAAAACACGTCTTTACAATACATTTGGGTGAATATAAAAGGTCGTAAAAAAATTTTGAAATACAGGTGATGAATCCGCTAAATATCGTCCTAAGTCATTTCTATTAAACTAATCATACTTTTTATATTTTTAACGTTAAGTTCACATTATTTTACATCTAAAACACGTGTTTACAATACATTTGGGTGAATACAAAAAATAGAAAAAAAATTTGGGAAAAAATTGGGTAAAAAATGGTGATAATTCCGCTAAATATCGTTTAAAGTCATTTGTATTGAACTAATCATACTTTTTATATTTTTATCGTTACGTTCACATAATTTTACATCTAAAACACGTCTTTATAATACATTTGGGTGAATATAAAAGGTCGTAAAAAAATTTTGAAATACAGGTGATGAATCTGATAAATATCGTCCTAAGTCATTTCTATTAAACTAATCATACTTTTTATATTTTTAACGTTAAGTTCACATTATTTTACATCTAAAACACGTCTTTACAATACATTTGGGTGAATAAAAAAATAGAAAAAAAATTTGGGAAAAAATTGGGTAAAAAATGGTGATAATTCCGCTAAATATCGTTTAAAGTCATTTGTATTGAACTAATCATACTTTTTATATTTTTATCGTTACGTTCACATAATTTTACATCTAAAACACGTCTTTATAATACATTTGGGTGAATATAATAGGTCGTAAAAAAATTTTGAAATACAGGTGATGAATCCGCTAAATATCTTCCTAAGTCATTTCTATTAAACTAATCATACTTTTTATATTTTTAACGTTAAGTTCACATTATTTTACATCTAAAACACGTCTTTACAATACATTTGGGAGAATATAAAAGGTCGTAAAAAAATTTGGGAAAAAATTTGGTAAAAAATGGTGATAATTCCGCTAAATATCGTTTAAAGTCATTTGTATTGAACTAATCATACTTTTTATATTTTTATCGTTAAGTTCACATTATTTTACATCTAAAACACGTCTTTACAATACATTTGGGTGAATATAAAAGGTCGTAAAAAAATTTTGAAATACAGGTGATGAAACCGCTAAATATTGTCTTAAGTCATTTCTATTAAACTAATCATACTTTTTATATTTTTAACGTTAAATTCACATTATTTTCCATCTAAAACACGTATTTACAATACATTTGGGTGAATACAAAAAATAGAAAAAAAATTTGGGAAAAAATTGGGTATAAAATGGTGATAATTCCGCCAAATTACGTTTAAAGTCATTTGTATTGAACTAATCATACTTTTTATATTTTTATCGTTAAGTTCACATTATTTTACATCTAAAACACGTCTTTACAATACATTTGGGTGAATATAAAAGGTCGTAAAAAAATTTTGAAATACAGGTGATAATTCCGCTAAATATCGTTTAAAGTCATTTGTATTGAACTAATCATACCTTTTTATATTTTTATCGTTAAGTTCACATAATTTTACATCTAAAACACGTCTTTACAATACATTTGGGTGAATATAAAAGGTCGTAAAAAAATTTTGAAATACAGGTGATGAATCCGCTAAATATCGTCCTCAGTCATTTCTATTAAACTAATCATACTTTTTATATTTTTAACGTTAAGTTCACATTATTTTACATCTAAAACACGTCTTTACAATACATTTGGGTGAATATAAAAGGTCGTAAAAAAATTTTGAAATACAGGTGATGAATCCGCTAAATATCGTCCTAAGTCATTTCTATTAAACTAATCATACTTTTTATATTTTTAACGTTAAGTTCACATTATTTTACATCTAAAACACGTCTTTACAATACATTTGGGTGAATAAAAAAATAGAAAAAAAATTTGGGAAAAAATTTGGTAAAAAATGGTGATAATTTCGCTAAATATCGATTAAAGTCATTTGTATTGAACTAATCATACTTTTTATATTTTTAACGTTAAGTTCACATTATTTTACATCTAAAACACGTATTTACAATACATTTGGGTGAATAAAAAAATAGAAAAAAAATTTGGGAAAAAATTGGGTAAAAAATGGTGATAATTCCGCTAAATATCGTTTAAAGTCATTTGTATTGAACTAATCATACTTTTTATATTTTTATCGTTAAGTTCACATAATTTTACATCTAAAACACGTCTTTACAATACATTTGGGTGAATATAAAAGGTCGTAAAAAAATTTTGAAATACAGGTGATGAATCCGCTAAATATCGTCTTAAGTCATTTCTATTAAACCAATCATACTTTTTATATTTTTAACGTTAAGTTCACATTATTTTACATCTAAAACACGTCTTTACAATACATTTGGGTGAATATAAAAGGTCGTAAAAAATTTTGAAATACAGGTGATGAATCCGCCAAATATCGTCTTAAGTCATTTCTATTAAACTAATCATACTTTTTATATTTTTAACGTTAAGTTAACATTATTTTACATCTAATACACGTCTTTACAATACATTTGGGTGAATATAAAAGGTCGTAAAAAAATTTTGAAATACAGGTGATGAATCCGCTAAATATCGTCCTAAGTCATTTGTATTGAACTAATCATACTTTTTATATTTTTAACGTTAAGTTCACATTATTTTACATCTAAAACACGTATTTACAATACATTTGGGTGAATATAAAAGGTCGTAAAAAAATTTGGGAAAAAATTTGGTAAAAAATGGTGATAATTCCGCTAAATATCGTTTAAAGTCATTTGTATTGAACTAATCATACTTTTTATATTTTTATCGTTAAGTTCACATTATTTTACATCTAAAACACGTCTTTACAATACATTTGGGTGAATATAAAAGGTCGTAAAAAAATTTTGAAATACAGGTGATGAAACCGCTAAATATCGTCTTAAGTCATTTCTATTAAACTAATCATACTTTTTATATTTTTAACGTTAAATTCACATTATTTTCCATCTAAAACACGTATTTACAATACATTTGGGTGAATACAAAAAATAGAAAAAAAATTTGGGAAAAAATTGGGTATAAAATGGTGATAATTCCGCTAAATATCGTTTAAAGTCATTTGTATTGAACTAATCATACTTTTTATATTTTTATCGTTAAGTTCACATTATTTTACATCTAAAACACGTCTTTACAATACATTTGGGTGAATAAAAAAATAGAAAAAAAATTTGGGAAAAAATTGGGTAAAAAATGGTGATAATTCCGCTAAATATCGTTTAAAGTCATTTGTATTGAACTAATCATACTTTTTATATTTTTATCGTTACGTTCACATAATTTTACATCTAAAACACGTCTTTACAATACATTTGGGTGAATATAAAAGGTCGTAAAAAAATTTTGAAATACAGGTGATGAATCCGCTAAATATCGTCCTAAGTCATTTCTATTAAACTAATCATACTTTTTATATTTTTAACGTTAAGTTCACATTATTTTACATCTAAAACACGTCTTTACAATACATTTGGGTGAATATAAAAGGTCCTAAAAAATTTTGAAATACAGGTGATGAATCCGCCAAATATCGTCTTAAGTCATTTCTATTAAACTAATCATACTTTTTATATTTTTAACGTTAAGTTAACATTATTTTACATCTAATACACGTCTTTACAATACATTTGGGTGAATATAAAAGGTCGTAAAAAAATTTTGAAATACAGGTGATGAATCCGCTAAATATCGTCCTAAGTCATTTGTATTGAACTAATCATACTTTTTATATTTTTAACGTTAAGTTCACATTATTTTACATCTAAAACACGTATTTACAATACATTTGGGTGAATATAAAAGGTCGTAAAAAAATTTTGAAATACAGGTGATGAATCCGCTAAATATCGTCTTAAGTCATTTCTATTAAACTAATCATACTATTTATATTATTAACGTTAAGTTCACATTATTTTACATCTAAAACACGTGTTTACAATACATTTGGGTGAATACAAAAAATAGAAAAAAAATTTGGGAAAAAATTGGGTATAAAATGGTGATAATTCCGCTAAATATCGTTTAAAGTCATTTGTATTGAACTAATCATACTTTTTATATTTTTATCGTTAAGTTCACATTATTTTACATCTAAAACACGTCTTTACAATACATTTGGGTGAATATAAAAGGTCGTAAAAAAATTTTGAAATACAGGTGATAATTCCGCTAAATATCGTTTAAAGTCATTTGTATTGAACTAATCATACCTTTTTATATTTTTATCGTTAAGTTCACATAATTTTACATCTAAAACACGTCTTTACAATACATTTGGGTGAATATAAAAGGTCGTAAAAAAATTTTGAAATACAGGTGATGAATCCGCTAAATATCGTCCTAAGTCATTTCTATTAAACTAATCATACTTTTTATATTTTTAACGTTAAGTTCACATTATTTTACATCTGATCACGTCTTTACAATACATTTGGGTGAATATAAAAGGTCGTAAAAAAATTTTGAAATACAGGTGATGAATCCGCTAAATATCGTCCTAAGTCATTTCTATTAAACTAATCATACTTTTTATATTTTTAACGTTAAGTTCACATTATTTTACATCTAAAACACGTCTTTACAATACATTTGGGTGAATAAAAAAATAGAAAAAAAATTTTGAAATACAGGTGATGAATCCGCTAAATATCGTCTTAAGTCATTTCTATTAAACTAATCATACTATTTATATTATTAACGTTAAGTTCACATTATTTTACATCTAAAACACGTGTTTACAATACATTTGGGTGAATACAAAAAATAGAAAAAAAATTTGGGAAAAAATTGGGTATAAAATGGTGATAATTCCGCTAAATATCGTTTAAAGTCATTTGTATTGAACTAATCATACTTTTTATATTTTTATCGTTAAGTTCACATTATTTTACATCTAAAACACGTCTTTACAATACATTTGGGTGAATATAAAAGGTCGTAAAAAAATTTTGAAATACAGGTGATAATTCCGCTAAATATCGTTTAAAGTCATTTGTATTGAACTAATCATACTTTTTATATTTTTAACGTTAAGTTCACATTATTTTACATCTGATCACGTCTTTACAATACATTTGGGTGAATATAAAAGGTCGTAAAAAAATTTTGAAATACAGGTGATGAATCCGCTAAATATCGTCCTAAGTCATTTCTATTAAACTAATCATACTTTTTATATTTTTAACGTTAAGTTCACATTATTTTACATCTAAAACACGTCTTTACAATACATTTGGGTGAATAAAAAAATAGAAAAAAAATTTGGGAAAAAATTTGGTAAAAAATGGTGATAATTTCGCTAAATATCGATTAAAGTCATTTGTATTGAACTAATCATACTTTTTATATTTTTAACGTTAAGTTCACATTATTTTACATCTAAAACACGTATTTACAATACATTTGGGTGAATAAAAAAATAGAAAAAAAATTTGGGAAAAAATTGGGTAAAAAATGGTGATAATTCCGCTAAATATCGTTTAAAGTCATTTGTATTGAACTAATCATACTTTTTATATTTTTATCGTTAAGTTCACATAATTTTACATCTAAAACACGTCTTTACAATACATTTGGGTGAATATAAAAGGTCGTAAAAAAATTTTGAAATACAGGTGATGAATCCGCTAAATATCGTCTTAAGTCATTTCTATTAAACCAATCATACTTTTTATATTTTTAACGTTAAGTTCACATTATTTTACATCTAAAACACGTCTTTACAATACATTTGGGTGAATATAAAAGGTCGTAAAAAATTTTGAAATACAGGTGATGAATCCGCCAAATATCGTCTTAAGTCATTTCTATTAAACTAATCATACTTTTTATATTTTTAACGTTAAGTTAACATTATTTTACATCTAATACACGTCTTTACAATACATTTGGGTGAATATAAAAGGTCGTAAAAAAATTTTGAAATACAGGTGATGAATCCGCTAAATATCGTCCTAAGTCATTTGTATTGAACTAATCATACTTTTTATATTTTTAACGTTAAGTTCACATTATTTTACATCTAAAACACGTATTTACAATACATTTGGGTGAATATAAAAGGTCGTAAAAAAATTTGGGAAAAAATTTGGTAAAAAATGGTGATAATTCCGCTAAATATCGTTTAAAGTCATTTGTATTGAACTAATCATACTTTTTATATTTTTATCGTTAAGTTCACATTATTTTACATCTAAAACACGTCTTTACAATACATTTGGGTGAATATAAAAGGTCGTAAAAAAATTTTGAAATACAGGTGATGAAACCGCTAAATATCGTCTTAAGTCATTTCTATTAAACTAATCATACTTTTTATATTTTTAACGTTAAATTCACATTATTTTCCATCTAAAACACGTATTTACAATACATTTGGGTGAATACAAAAAATAGAAAAAAAATTTGGGAAAAAATTGGGTATAAAATGGTGATAATTCCGCTAAATATCGTTTAAAGTCATTTGTATTGAACTAATCATACTTTTTATATTTTTATCGTTAAGTTCACATTATTTTACATCTAAAACACGTCTTTACAATACATTTGGGTGAATAAAAAAATAGAAAAAAAATTTGGGAAAAAATTGGGTAAAAAATGGTGATAATTCTGCTAAATATCGTTTAAAGTCATTTGTATTGAACTAATCATACTTTTTATATTTTTATCGTTACGTTCACATAATTTTACATCTAAAACACGTCTTTACAATACATTTGGGTGAATATAAAAGGTCGTAAAAAAATTTTGAAATACAGGTGATGAATCCGCTAAATATCGTCCTAAGTCATTTCTATTAAACTAATCATACTTTTTATATTTTTAACGTTAAGTTCACATTATTTTACATCTAAAACACGTCTTTACAATACATTTGGGTGAATATAAAAGGTCCTAAAAAATTTTGAAATACAGGTGATGAATCCGCCAAATATCGTCTTAAGTCATTTCTATTAAACTAATCATACTTTTTATATTTTTAACGTTAAGTTAACATTATTTTACATCTAATACACGTCTTTACAATACATTTGGGTGAATATAAAAGGTCGTAAAAAAATTTTGAAATACAGGTGATGAATCCGCTAAATATCGTCCTAAGTCATTTGTATTGAACTAATCATACTTTTTATATTTTTAACGTTAAGTTCACATTATTTTACATCTAAAACACGTATTTACAATACATTTGGGTGAATATAAAAGGTCGTAAAAAAATTTTGAAATACAGGTGATGAATCCGCTAAATATCGTCTTAAGTCATTTCTATTAAACTAATCATACTATTTATATTATTAACGTTAAGTTCACATTATTTTACATCTAAAACACGTGTTTACAATACATTTGGGTGAATACAAAAAATAGAAAAAAAATTTGGGAAAAAATTGGGTATAAAATGGTGATAATTCCGCTAAATATCGTTTAAAGTCATTTGTATTGAACTAATCATACTTTTTATATTTTTATCGTTAAGTTCACATTATTTTACATCTAAAACACGTCTTTACAATACATTTGGGTGAATATAAAAGGTCGTAAAAAAATTTTGAAATACAGGTGATAATTCCGCTAAATATCGTTTAAAGTCATTTGTATTGAACTAATCATACCTTTTTATATTTTTATCGTTAAGTTCACATAATTTTACATCTAAAACACGTCTTTACAATACATTTGGGTGAATATAAAAGGTCGTAAAAAAATTTTGAAATACAGGTGATGAATCCGCTAAATATCGTCCTAAGTCATTTCTATTAAACTAATCATACTTTTTATATTTTTAACGTTAAGTTCACATTATTTTACATCTAAAACACGTCTTTACAATACATTTGGGTGAATATAAAAGGTCGTAAAAAAATTTTGAAATACAGGTGATGAATCCGCTAAATATCGTCCTAAGTCATTTCTATTAAACTAATCATACTTTTTATATTTTTAACGTTAAGTTCACATAATTTTACATCTAAAACACGTCTTTACAATACATTTGGGTGAATAAAAAAATAGAAAAAAAATTTGGGAAAAAATTTGGTAAAAAATGGTGATAATTTCGCTAAATATCGATTAAAGTCATTTGTATTGAACTAATCATACTTTTTATATTTTTAACGTTAAGTTCACATTATTTTACATCTAAAACACGTATTTACAATACATTTGGGTGAATAAAAAAATAGAAAAAAAATTTGGGAAAAAATTGGGTAAAAAATGGTGATAATTCCGCTAAATATCGTTTAAAGTCATTTGTATTGAACTAATCATACTTTTTATATTTTTATCGTTAAGTTCACATAATTTTACATCTAAAACACGTCTTTACATTACATTTGGGTGAATATAAAAGGTCGTAAAAAAATTTTGAAATACAGGTGATGAATCCGCTAAATATCGTCTTAAGTCATTTCTATTAAACCAATCATACTTTTTATATTTTTAACGTTAAGTTCACATTATTTTACATCTAAAACACGTCTTTACAATACATTTGGGTGAATATAAAAGGTCGTAAAAAATTTTGAAATACAGGTGATGAATCCGCCAAATATCGTCTTAAGTCATTTCTATTAAACTAATCATACTTTTTATATTTTTAACGTTAAGTTAACATTATTTTACATCTAATACACGTCTTTACAATACATTTGGGTGAATATAAAAGGTCGTAAAAAAATTTTGAAATACAGGTGATGAATCCGCTAAATATCGTCCTAAGTCATTTGTATTGAACTAATCATACTTTTTATATTTTTAACGTTAAGTTCACATTATTTTACATCTAAAACACGTATTTACAATACATTTGGGTGAATATAAAAGGTCGTAAAAAAATTTGGGAAAAAATTTGGTAAAAAATGGTGATAATTCCGCTAAATATCGTTTAAAGTCATTTGTATTGAACTAATCATACTTTTTATATTTTTATCGTTACGTTCACATAATTTTACATCTAAAACACGTCTTTACAATACATTTGGGTGAATATAAAAGGTCGTAAAAAAATTTTGAAATACAGGTGATGAATCCGCTAAATATCGTCCTAAGTCATTTCTATTAAACTAATCATACTTTTTATATTTTTAACGTTAAGTTCACATTATTTTACATCTAAAACACGTCTTTACAATACATTTGGGTGAATATAAAAGGTCGTAAAAAAATTTTGAAATACAGGTGATGAATCCGCTAAATATCGTCTTAAGTCATTTCTATTAAACTAATCATACTATTTATATTTTTAACGTTAAGTTCACATTATTTTACATCTAAAACACGTGTTTACAATACATTTGGGTGAATACAATAAATAGAAAAAAAATTTGGGAAAAAATTGGGTATAAAATGGTGATAATTCCGCTAAATATCGTTTAAAGTCATTTGTATTGAACTAATCATACTTTTTATATTTTTTATCGTTAAGTTCACATTATTTTACATCTAAAACACGTATTTACAATACATTTGGGTGAATACAAAAAATAGAAAAAAAATTTGGGAAAAAATTTGGTAAAAAATGGTGATAATTCCGCTAAATATCGTTTAAAGTCATTTGTATTGAACTAATCAAACTTTTTATATTTGTATCGTTAAGTTCACATTATTTTACATCTAAAACACGTCTTTACAATACATTTGGGTGAATATAAAAGGTCGTAAAAAAATTTTGAAATACAGGTGATGAAACCGCTAAATATCGTCTTAAGTCATTTCTATTAAACTAATCATACTTTTTATATTTTTAACGTTAAATTCACATTATTTTACATCTAAAACACGTATTTACAATACATTTGGGTGAATACAAAAAATAGAAAAAAAATTTGGGAAAAAATTGGGTAAAAAATGGTGATAATTCCGCTAAATATCGTTTAAAGTCATTTGTATTGAACTAATCATACTTTTTATATTTTTATCGTTAAGTTCACATTATTTTACATCTAAAACACGTATTTACAATACATTTGGGTGAATACAAAAAATAGAAAAAAAATTTGGGAAAAAATTGGGTAAAAAATGGTGATAATTCCGCTAAATATCGTTTAAAGTCATTTGTATTAAACTAATCATACTTTTTATATTTTTATCGTTAAGTTCACATTATTTTACATCTAAAACACGTCTTTACAATACATTTGGGTGAATATAAATGGTCGTAAAAAATTTTGAAATACAGGTGATGAATCCGCCAAATATCGACTTAAGTCATTTCTATTAAACTAATCATACTTTTTATATTTTTAACGTTAAGATCACATTATTTTACATCTAAAACACGTCTTTACAATACATTTGAGTGAATATAAAAGGTCGTAAAAAAATTTGGGAAAAAATTTGGTAAAAAATGGTGATAATTCCGCTAAATATCGTTTAAAGTCATTTGTATTGAACTAATCAAACTTTTTATATTTTTATCGTTAAGTTCACATTATTTTACATCTATAACACGTCTTTACAATACATTTGGGTGAATATAAAAGGTCGTAAAAAAATTTTGAAATACAGGTGATGAAACCGCTAAATATCGTCTTAATTCATTTCTATTAAACTAATCATACTTTTTATATTTTTAACGTTAAATTCACATTATTTTACATCTAAAACACGTATTTACAATACATTTGGGTGAATACAAAAAATAGAAAAAAAATTTGGGAAAAAATTGGGTAAAAAATGGTGATAATTCCGCTAAATATCGTTTAAAGTCATTTGTATTGAACTAATCATACTTTTTATATTTTTATCGTTACGTTCACATAATTTTACATCTAAAACACGTCTTTACAATACATTTGGGTGAATATAAAAGGTCGTAAAAAAATTTTGAAATACAGGTGATGAATCCGCTAAATATCGTCCTAAGTCATTTCTATTAAACTAATCATACTTTTTATATTTTTAACGTTAAGTTCACATTATTTTACATCTAAAACACGTCTTTACAATACATTTGGGTGAATATAAAAGGTCGTAAAAAAATTTTGAAATACAGGTGATGAATCCGCTAAATATCGTCTTAAGTCATTTCTATTAAACTAATCATACTATTTATATTTTTAACGTTAAGTTCACATTATTTTACATCTAAAACACGTGTTTACAATACATTTGGGTGAATACAATAAATAGAAAAAAAATTTGGTAAAAAATGGTGATAATTCCGCTAAATATCGTTTAAAGTCATTTGTATTGAACTAATCATACTTTTTATATTTTTTATCGTTAAGTTCACATTATTTTACATCTAAAACACGTATTTACAATACATTTGGGTGAATACAAAAAATAGAAAAAAAATTTGGGAAAAAATTTGGTAAAAAATGGTGATAATTCCGCTAAATATCGTTTAAAGTCATTTGTATTGAACTAATCAAACTTTTTATATTTGTATCGTTAAGTTCACATTATTTTACATCTAAAACACGTCTTTACAATACATTTGGGTGAATATAAAAGGTCGTAAAAAAATTTTGAAATACAGGTGATGAAACCGCTAAATATCGTCTTAAGTCATTTCTATTAAACTAATCATACTTTTTATATTTTTAACGTTAAATTCACATTATTTTACATCTAAAACACGTATTTACAATACATTTGGGTGAATACAAAAAATAGAAAAAAAATTTGGGAAAAAATTGGGTAAAAAATGGTGATAATTCCGCTAAATATCGTTTAAAGTCATTTGTATTGAACTAATCATACTTTTTATATTTTTATCGTTAAGTTCACATTATTTTACATCTAAAACACGTATTTACAATACATTTGGGTGAATACAAAAAATAGAAAAAAAATTTGGGAAAAAATTGGGTAAAAAATGGTGATAATTCCGCTAAATATCGTTTAAAGTCATTTGTATTAAACTAATCATACTTTTTATATTTTTATCGTTAAGTTCACATTATTTTACATCTAAAACACGTCTTTACAATACATTTGGGTGAATATAAAAGGTCGTAAAAAAATTTTGAAATACAGGTGATAATTCCGCTAAATATCGTTTAAAGTCATTTGTATTGAACTAATCATACCTTTTTATATTTTTATCGTTAAGTTCACATAATTTTACATCTAAAACACGTCTTTACAATACATTTGGGTGAATATAAAAGGTCGTAAAAAAATTTTGAAATACAGGTGATAAATCCGCTAAATATCGTCCTAAGTCATTTCTATTAAACTAATCATACTTTTTATATTTTTAACGTTAAGTTCACATTATTTTACATCTAAAACACGTCTTTACAATACATTTGGGTGAATATAAAAGGTCGTAAAAAATTTTGAAATACAGGTGATGAATCCGCCAAATATCGTCTTAAGTCATTTCTATTAAACTAATCATACTTTTTATATTTTTAACGTTAAGTTAACATTATTTTACATCTAATACACGTCTTTACAATACATTTGGGTGAATATAAAAGGTCGTAAAAAAATTTTGAAATACAGGTGATGAATCCGCTAAATATCGTCCTAAGTCATTTGTATTGAACTAATCATACTTTTTATATTTTTAACGTTAAGTTCACATTATTTTACATCTAAAACACGTATTTACAATACATTTGGGTGAATATAAAAGGTCGTAAAAAAATTTGGGAAAAAATTTGGTAAAAAATGGTGATAATTCCGCTAAATATCGTTTAAAGTCATTTGTATTGAACTAATCATACTTTTTATATTTTTATCGTTAAGTTCACATTATTTTACATCTAAAACACGTCTTTACAATACATTTGGGTGAATATAAAAGGTCGTAAAAAAATTTTGAAATACAGGTGATGAAACCGCTAAATATCGTCTTAAGTCATTTCTATTAAACTAATCATACTTTTTATATTTTTAACGTTAAATTCACATTATTTTCCATCTAAAACACGTATTTACAATACATTTGGGTGAATACAAAAAATAGAAAAAAAATTTGGGAAAAAATTGGGTA
Source organism: Diuraphis noxia (assembly GCF_037042655.1). NCBI lineage: Eukaryota > Metazoa > Arthropoda > Insecta > Hemiptera > Aphididae > Diuraphis > Diuraphis noxia. The sequence goes on from NW_028301711.1 coordinate 110,007,691, forward strand.
TAAAATGGTGATAATTCCGCTAAATATCGTTTAAAGTCATTTGTATTGAACTAATCATACTTTTTATATTTTTATCGTTAAGTTCACATTATTTTACATCTAAAACACGTCTTTACAATACATTTGGGTGAATATAAAAGGTCCTAAAAAATTTTGAAATACAGGTGATGAATCCGCCAAATATCGTCTTAAGTCATTTCTATTAAACTAATCATACTTTTTATATTTTTAACGTTAAGTTAACATTATTTTACATCTAATACACGTCTTTACAATACATTTGGGTGAATATAAAAGGTCGTAAAAAAATTTTGAAATACAGGTGATGAATCCGCTAAATATCGTCCTAAGTCATTTGTATTGAACTAATCATACTTTTTATATTTTTAACGTTAAGTTCACATTATTTTACATCTAAAACACGTATTTACAATACATTTGGGTGAATATAAAAGGTCGTAAAAAAATTTTGAAATACAGGTGATGAATCCGCTAAATATCGTCTTAAGTCATTTCTATTAAACTAATCATACTATTTATATTATTAACGTTAAGTTCACATTATTTTACATCTAAAACACGTGTTTACAATACATTTGGGTGAATACAAAAAATAGAAAAAAAATTTGGGAAAAAATTGGGTATAAAATGGTGATAATTCCGCTAAATATCGTTTAAAGTCATTTGTATTGAACTAATCATACTTTTTATATTTTTATCGTTAAGTTCACATTATTTTACATCTAAAACACGTCTTTACAATACATTTGGGTGAATATAAAAGGTCGTAAAAAAATTTTGAAATACAGGTGATAATTCCGCTAAATATCGTTTAAAGTCATTTGTATTGAACTAATCATACCTTTTTATATTTTTATCGTTAAGTTCACATAATTTTACATCTAAAACACGTCTTTACAATACATTTGGGTGAATATAAAAGGTCGTAAAAAAATTTTGAAATACAGGTGATGAATCCGCTAAATATCGTCCTAAGTCATTTCTATTAAACTAATCATACTTTTTATATTTTTAACGTTAAGTTCACATTATTTTACATCTAAAACACGTCTTTACAATACATTTGGGTGAATAAAAAAATAGAAAAAAAATTTGGGAAAAAATTTGGTAAAAAATGGTGATAATTTCGCTAAATATCGATTAAAGTCATTTGTATTGAACTAATCATACTTTTTATATTTTTAACGTTAAGTTCACATTATTTTACATCTAAAACACGTATTTACAATACATTTGGGTGAATAAAAAAATAGAAAAAAAATTTGGGAAAAAATTGGGTAAAAAATGGTGATAATTCCGCTAAATATCGTTTAAAGTCATTTGTATTGAACTAATCATACTTTTTATATTTTTATCGTTAAGTTCACATAATTTTACATCTAAAACACGTCTTTACATTACATTTGGGTGAATATAAAAGGTCGTAAAAAAATTTTGAAATACAGGTGATGAATCCGCTAAATATCGTCTTAAGTCATTTCTATTAAACCAATCATACTTTTTATATTTTTAACGTTAAGTTCACATTATTTTACATCTAAAACACGTCTTTACAATACATTTGGGTGAATATAAAAGGTCGTAAAAAATTTTGAAATACAGGTGATGAATCCGCCAAATATCGTCTTAAGTCATTTCTATTAAACTAATCATACTTTTTATATTTTTAACGTTAAGTTAACATTATTTTACATCTAATACACGTCTTTACAATACATTTGGGTGAATATAAAAGGTCGTAAAAAAATTTTGAAATACAGGTGATGAATCCGCTAAATATCGTCCTAAGTCATTTGTATTGAACTAATCATACTTTTTATATTTTTAACGTTAAGTTCACATTATTTTACATCTAAAACACGTATTTACAATACATTTGGGTGAATATAAAAGGTCGTAAAAAAATTTGGGAAAAAATTTGGTAAAAAATGGTGATAATTCCGCTAAATATCGTTTAAAGTCATTTGTATTGAACTAATCATAATTTTTATATTTTTATCGTTAAGTTCACATTATTTTACATCTAAAACACGTCTTTACAATACATTTGGGTGAATATAAAAGGTCGTAAAAAAATTTTGAAATACAGGTGATGAAACCGCTAAATATCGTCTTAAGTCATTTCTATTAAACTAATCATACTTTTTATATTTTTAACGTTAAATTCACATTATTTTCCATCTAAAACACGTATTTACAATACATTTGGGTGAATACAAAAAATAGAAAAAAAATTTGGGAAAAAATTGGGTATAAAATGGTGATAATTCCGCTAAATATCGTTTAAAGTCATTTGTATTGAACTAATCATACTTTTTATATTTTTATCGTTACGTTCACATAATTTTACATCTAAAACACGTCTTTACAATACATTTGGGTGAATATAAAAGGTCGTAAAAAAATTTTGAAATACAGGTGATGAATCCGCTAAATATCGTCCTAAGTCATTTCTATTAAACTAATCATACTTTTTATATTTTTAACGTTAAGTTCACATTATTTTACATCTAAAACACGTCTTTACAATACATTTGGGTGAATATAAAAGGTCGTAAAAAAATTTTGAAATACAGGTGATGAATCCGCTAAATATCGTCTTAAGTCATTTCTATTAAACTAATCATACTATTTATATTTTTAACGTTAAGTTCACATTATTTTACATCTAAAACACGTGTTTACAATACATTTGGGTGAATACAATAAATAGAAAAAAAATTTGGTAAAAAATGGTGATAATTCCGCTAAATATCGTTTAAAGTCATTTGTATTGAACTAATCATACTTTTTATATTTTTTATCGTTAAGTTCACATTATTTTACATCTAAAACACGTATTTACAATACATTTGGGTGAATACAAAAAATAGAAAAAAAATTTGGGAAAAAATTTGGTAAAAAATGGTGATAATTCCGCTAAATATCGTTTAAAGTCATTTGTATTGAACTAATCAAACTTTTTATATTTGTATCGTTAAGTTCACATTATTTTACATCTAAAACACGTCTTTACAATACATTTGGGTGAATATAAAAGGTCGTAAAAAAATTTTGAAATACAGGTGATGAAACCGCTAAATATCGTCTTAAGTCATTTCTATTAAACTAATCATACTTTTTATATTTTTAACGTTAAATTCACATTATTTTACATCTAAAACACGTATTTACAATACATTTGGGTGAATACAAAAAATAGAAAAAAAATTTGGGAAAAAATTGGGTAAAAAATGGTGATAATTCCGCTAAATATCGTTTAAAGTCATTTGTATTGAACTAATCATACTTTTTATATTTTTATCGTTAAGTTCACATTATTTTACATCTAAAACACGTATTTACAATACATTTGGGTGAATACAAAAAATAGAAAAAAAATTTGGGAAAAAATTGGGTAAAAAATGGTGATAATTCCGCTAAATATCGTTTAAAGTCATTTGTATTAAACTAATCATACTTTTTATATTTTTATCGTTAAGTTCACATTATTTTACATCTAAAACACGTCTTTACAATACATTTGGGTGAATATAAATGGTCGTAAAAAATTTTGAAATACAGGTGATGAATCCGCCAAATATCGACTTAAGTCATTTCTATTAAACTAATCATACTTTTTATATTTTTAACGTTAAGATCACATTATTTTACATCTAAAACACGTCTTTACAATACATTTGAGTGAATATAAAAGGTCGTAAAAAAATTTGGGAAAAAATTTGGTAAAAAATGGTGATAATTCCGCTAAATATCGTTTAAAGTCATTTGTATTGAACTAATCAAACTTTTTATATTTTTATCGTTAAGTTCACATTATTTTACATCTATAACACGTCTTTACAATACATTTGGGTGAATATAAAAGGTCGTAAAAAAATTTTGAAATACAGGTGATGAAACCGCTAAATATCGTCTTAATTCATTTCTATTAAACTAATCATACTTTTTATATTTTTAACGTTAAATTCACATTATTTTACATCTAAAACACGTATTTACAATACATTTGGGTGAATACAAAAAATAGAAAAAAAATTTGGGAAAAAATTGGGTAAAAAATGGTGATAATTCCGCTAAATATCGTTTAAAGTCATTTGTATTGAACTAATCATACTTTTTATATTTTTATCGTTACGTTCACATAATTTTACATCTAAAACACGTCTTTACAATACATTTGGGTGAATATAAAAGGTCGTAAAAAAATTTTGAAATACAGGTGATGAATCCGCTAAATATCGTCTTAAGTCATTTCTATTAAACTAATCATACTATTTATATTTTTAACGTTAAGTTCACATTATTTTACATCTAAAACACGTGTTTACAATACATTTGGGTGAATACAATAAATAGAAAAAAAATTTGGTAAAAAATGGTGATAATTCCGCTAAATATCGTTTAAAGTCATTTGTATTGAACTAATCATACTTTTTATATTTTTTATCGTTAAGTTCACATTATTTTACATCTAAAACACGTATTTACAATACATTTGGGTGAATACAAAAAATAGAAAAAAAATTTGGGAAAAAATTGGGTAAAAAATGGTGATAATTCCGCTAAATATCGTTTAAAGTCATTTGTATTAAACTAATCATACTTTTTATATTTTTATCGTTAAGTTCACATTATTTTACATCTAAAACACGTCTTTACAATACATTTGGGTGAATATAAAAGGTCGTAAAAAAATTTTGAAATACAGGTGATAATTCCGCTAAATATCGTTTAAAGTCATTTGTATTGAACTAATCATACCTTTTTATATTTTTATCGTTAAGTTCACATAATTTTACATCTAAAACACGTCTTTACAATACATTTGGGTGAATATAAAAGGTCGTAAAAAAATTTTGAAATACAGGTGATAAATCCGCTAAATATCGTCCTAAGTCATTTCTATTAAACTAATCATACTTTTTATATTTTTAACGTTAAGTTCACATTATTTTACATCTAAAACACGTCTTTACAATACATTTGGGTGAATATAAAAGGTCGTAAAATATTTTGAAATACAGGTGATGAATCCGCTAAATATCGTCTTAAGTCATTTCTATTAAACTAATCATACTATTTATATTTTTAACGTTAAGTTCACATTATTTTACATCTAAAACACGTGTTTACAATACATTTGGGTGAATACAATAAATAGAAAAAAAATTTGGGAAAAAATTTGGTAAAAAATGGTGATAATTTCGCTAAATATCGATTAAAGTCATTTGTATTGAACTAATCATACTTTTTATATTTTTAACGTTAAGTTCACATTATTTTACATCTAAAACACGTCTTTACAATACATTTGGGTGAATATAAATGGTCGTAAAAAATTTTGAAATACAGGTGATGAATCCGCCAAATATCGACTTAAGTCATTTCTATTAAACTAATCATACTTTTTATATTTTTAACGTTAAGTTCACATTATTTTACATCTAAAACACGTCTTTACAATACATTTGAGTGAATATAAAAGGTCGTAAAAAAATTTGGGAAAAAATTTGGTAAAAAATGGTGATAATTCCGCTAAATATCGTTTAAAGTCATTTGTATTGAACTAATCAAACTTTTTATATTTTTATCGTTAAGTTCACATTATTTTACATCTATAACACGTCTTTACAATACATTTGGGTGAATATAAAAGGTCGTAAAAAAATTTTGAAATACAGGTGATGAAACCGCTAAATATCGTCTTAATTCATTTCTATTAAACTAATCATACTTTTTATATTTTTAACGTTAAATTCACATTATTTTACATCTAAAACACGTATTTACAATACATTTGGGTGAATACAAAAAATAGAAAAAAAATTTGGGAAAAAATTGGGTAAAAAATGGTGATAATTCCGCTAAATATCGTTTAAAGTCATTTGTATTGAACTAATCATACTTTTTATATTTTTATCGTTACGTTCACATAATTTTACATCTAAAACACGTCTTTACAATACATTTGGGTGAATATAAAAGGTCGTAAAAAAATTTTGAAATACAGGTGATGAATCCGCTAAATATCGTCCTAAGTCATTTCTATTAAACTAATCATACTTTTTATATTTTTAACGTTAAGTTCACATTATTTTACATCTAAAACACGTCTTTACAATACATTTGGGTGAATATAAAAGGTCGTAAAAAAATTTTGAAATACAGGTGATGAATCCGCTAAATATCGTCTTAAGTCATTTCTATTAAACTAATCATACTATTTATATTTTTAACGTTAAGTTCACATTATTTTACATCTAAAACACGTGTTTACAATACATTTGGGTGAATACAATAAATAGAAAAAAAATTTGGTAAAAAATGGTGATAATTCCGCTAAATATCGTTTAAAGTCATTTGTATTGAACTAATCATACTTTTTATATTTTTTATCGTTAAGTTCACATTATTTTACATCTAAAACACGTATTTACAATACATTTGGGTGAATACAAAAAATAGAAAAAAAATTTGGGAAAAAATTTGGTAAAAAATGGTGATAATTCCGCTAAATATCGTTTAAAGTCATTTGTATTGAACTAATCAAACTTTTTATATTTGTATCGTTAAGTTCACATTATTTTACATCTAAAACACGTCTTTACAATACATTTGGGTGAATATAAAAGGTCGTAAAAAAATTTTGAAATACAGGTGATGAAACCGCTAAATATCGTCTTAAGTCATTTCTATTAAACTAATCATACATTTTATATTTTTAACGTTAAATTCACATTATTTTACATCTAAAACACGTATTTACAATACATTTGGGTGAATACAAAAAATAGAAAAAAAATTTGGGAAAAAATTGGGTAAAAAATGGTGATAATTCCGCTAAATATCGTTTAAAGTCATTTGTATTGAACTAATCATACTTTTTATATTTTTATCGTTAAGTTCACATTATTTTACATCTAAAACACGTATTTACAATACATTTGGGTGAATACAAAAAATAGAAAAAAAATTTGGGAAAAAATTGGGTAAAAAATGGTGATAATTCCGCTAAATATCGTTTAAAGTCATTTGTATTAAACTTATCATACTTTTTATATTTTTATCGTTAAGTTCACATTATTTTACATCTAAAACACGTCTTTACAATACATTTGGGTGAATATAAAAGGTCGTAAAAAAATTTTGAAATACAGGTGATAATTCCGCTAAATATCGTTTAAAGTCATTTGTATTGAACTAATCATACCTTTTTATATTTTTATCGTTAAGTTCACATAATTTTACATCTAAAACACGTCTTTACAATACATTTGGGTGAATATAAAAGGTCGTAAAAAAATTTTGAAATACAGGTGATAAATCCGCTAAATATCGTCCTAAGTCATTTCTATTAAACTAATCATACTTTTTATATTTTTAACGTTAAGTTCACATTATTTTACATCTAAAACACGTCTTTACAATACATTTGGGTGAATATAAAAGGTCGTAAAATATTTTGAAATACAGGTGATGAATCAGCTAAATATCGTCTTAAGTCATTTCTATTAAACTAATCATACTATTTATATTTTTAACGTTAAGTTCACATTATTTTACATCTAAAACACGTGTTTACAATACATTTGGGTGAATACAATAAATAGAAAAAAAATTTGGGAAAAAATTTGGTAAAAAATGGTGATAATTTCGCTAAATATCGATTAAAGTCATTTGTATTGAACTAATCATACTTTTTATATTTTTAACGTTAAGTTCACATTATTTTACATCTAAAACACGTCTTTACAATACATTTGGGTGAATATAAATGGTCGTAAAAAATTTTGAAATACAGGTGATGAATCCGCCAAATATCGACTTAAGTCATTTCTATTAAACTAATCATACTTTTTATATTTTTAACGTTAAGTTCACATTATTTTACATCTAAAACACGTCTTTACAATACATTTGAGTGAATATAAAAGGTCGTAAAAAAATTTGGGAAAAAATTTGGTAAAAAATGGTGATAATTCCGCTAAATATCGTTTAAAGTCATTTGTATTGAACTAATCAAACTTTTTATATTTTTATCGTTAAGTTCACATTATTTTACATCTATAACACGTCTTTACAATACATTTGGGTGAATATAAAAGGTCGTAAAAAAATTTTGAAATACAGGTGATGAAACCGCTAAATATCGTCTTAATTCATTTCTATTAAACTAATCATATTTTTTATATTTTTAACGTTAAATTCACATTATTTTACATCTAAAACACGTATTTACAATACATTTGGGTGAATACAAAAAATAGAAAAAAAATTTGGGAAAAAATTGGGTAAAAAATGGTGATAATTCCGCTAAATATCGTTTAAAGTCATTTGTATTGAACTAATCATACTTTTTATATTTTTATCGTTAAGTTCACATTATTTTACATCTAAAACACGTATTTACAATACATTTGGGTGAATACAAAAAATAGAAAAAAAATTTGGGAAAAAATTGGGTAAAAAATGGTGATAATTCCGCTAAATATCGTTTAAAGTCATTTGTATTGAACTAATCATACTTTTTATATTTTTATCGTTAAGTTCACATTATTTTACATCTAAAACACGTCTTTACAATACATTTGGGTGAATATAAAAGGTCGTAAAAAAATTTTGAAATACAGGTGATAATTCCGCTAAATATCGTTTAAAGTCATTTGTATTGAACTAATCATACCTTTTTATATTTTTATCGTTAAGTTCACATAATTTTACATCTAAAACACGTCTTTACAATACATTTGGGTGAATATAAAAGGTCGTAAAAAAATTTTGAAATACAGGTGATGAATCCGCTAAATATCGTCCTAAGTCATTTCTATTAAACTAATCATACTTTTTATATTTTTAACGTTAAGTTCACATTATTTTACATCTAAAACACGTCTTTACAATACATTTTGGTGAATATAAAAGGTCGTAAAAAAATTTTGAAATACAGGTGATGAATCCGCTAAATATCGTCTTAAGTCATTTCTATTAAACTAATCATACTATTTATATTTTTAACGTTAAGTTCACATTATTTTACATCTAAAACACGTGTGTACAATACATTTGGGTGAATACAAAAAATAGAAAAAAAATTTGGGAAAAAATTGGGTAAAAAATGGTGATAATTCCGCTAAATATCGTTTAAAGTCATTTGTATTGAACTAATCATACTTTTTATATTTTTATCGTTAAGTTCACATTATTTTACATCTAAAACACGTCTTTACAATACATTTGGGTGAATATAAAAGGTCGTAAAAAAATTTTGAAATACAGGTGATAATTCCGCTAAATATCGTTTAAAGTCATTTGTATTGAACTAATCATACCTTTTTATATTTTTATCGTTAAGTTCACATAATTTTACATCTAAAACACGTCTTTACAATACATTTGGGTGAATATAAAAGGTCGTAAAAAAATTTTGAAATACAGGTGATGAATCCGCTAAATATCGTCTTAAGTCATTTCTATTAAACTAATCATACTATTTATATTTTTAACGTTAAGTTCACATTATTTTACATCTAAAACACGTGTTTACAATACATTTGGGTGAATACAATAAATAGAAAAAAAATTTGGGAAAAAATTTGGTAAAAAATGGTGATAATTTCGCTAAATATCGATTAAAGTCATTTGTATTGAACTAATCATACTTTTTATATTTTTAACGTTAAGTTCACATTATTTTACATCTAAAACACGTCTTTACAATACATTTGGGTGAATATAAATGGTCGTAAAAAATTTTGAAATACAGGTGATGAATCCGCCAAATATCGACTTAAGTCATTTCTATTAAACTAATCATACTTTTTATATTTTTAACGTTAAGTTCACATTATTTTACATCTAAAACACGTCTTTACAATACATTTGAGTGAATATAAAAGGTCGTAAAAAAATTTGGGAAAAAATTTGGTAAAAAATGGTGATAATTCCGCTAAATATCGTATAAAGTCATTTGTATTGAACTAATCATACTTTTTATATTTTTATCGTTAAGTTCACATTATTTTACATCTAAAACACGTCTTTACAATACATTTGGGTGAATATAAAAGGTCGTAAAAAAATTTTGAAATACAGGTGATGAAACCGCTAAATATCGTCTTAAGTCATTTCTATTAAACTAATCATACATTTTATATTTTTAACGTTAAATTCACATTATTTTACATCTAAAACACGTATTTACAATACATTTGGGTGAATACAAAAAATAGAAAAAAATTTTGGGAAAAAATTGGGTAAAAAATGGTGATAATTCCGCTAAATATCGTTTAAAGTCATTTGTATTGAACTAATCATACTTTTTATATTTTTATCGTTAAGTTCACATTATTTTACATCTAAAACACGTCTTTACAATACATTTGGGTGAATATAAAAGGTCGTAAAAAAATTTTGAAATACAGGTGATGAATCCGCTAAATATCGTCTTAAGTCATTTCTATTAAACTAATCATACTATTTATATTTTTAACGTTAAGTTCACATTATTTTACATCTAAAACACGTGTTTACAATACATTTGGGTGAATACAATAAATAGAAAAAAAATTTGGGAAAAAATTTGTTAAAAAATGGTGATAATTTCGCTAAATATCGATTAAAGTCATTTGTATTGAACAAATCATACTTTTTATATTTTTAACGTTAAGTTCACATTATTTTACATCTAAAACACGTCTTTACAATACATTTGGGTGAATATAAATGGTCGTAAAAAATTTTGAAATACAGGTGATGAATCCGCTAAATATCGTCCTAAGTCATTTCTATTAAACTAATCATACTTTTTATATTTTTAACGTTAAGTTCACATTATTTTACATCTAAAACACGTCTTTACAATACATTTGGGTGAATAAAAAAGGTCGTAAAAAAATTTTGAAATACAGGTGATGAATCCGCTAAATATCGTCTTAAGTCATTTCTATTAAACTAATCATACTATTTATATTTTTAACGTTAAGTTCACATTATTTTACATCTAAAACACGTGTTTACAATACATTTGGGTGAATACAATAAATAGAAAAAAAATTTGGGAAAAAATTTGGTAAAAAATGGTGATATTTTCGCTAAATATCGATTAAAGTCATTTCTATTAAACTAATCATACTTTTTATATTTTTAACGTTAAGTTCACATTATTTTACATCTAAAACACGTCTTTACAATACATTTGGGTGAATATAAAAGGTCGTAAAAAAATTTTGAAATACAGGTGATGAATCCGCTAAATATCGTCTTAAGTCATTTCTATTAAACTAATCATACTATTTATATTTTTATCGTTAAGTTCACATAATTTAACATCTAAAACACGTCTTTACAATACATTTGGGTGAATATAAAAGGTCGTAAAAAAATTTTGAAATACAGGTGATAATTCCGCTAAATATCGTTTAAAGTCATTTGTATTGAACTAATCATACCTTTTTATATTTTTATCGTTAAGTTCACATAATTTTACATCTAAAACACGTCTTTACAATACATTTGGGTGAATATAAAAGGTCGTAAAAAAATTTTGAAATACAGGTGATGAATCCGCTAAATATCGTCCTAAGTCATTTCTATTAAACTAATCATACTTTTTATATTTTTAACGTTAAGTTCACATTATTTTACATCTAAAACACGTCTTTACAATACATTTGGGTGAATATAAAAGGTCGTAAAAAAATTTTGAAATACAGGTGATGAATCCGCTAAATATCGTCTTAAGTCATTTCTATTAAACTAATCATACTATTTATATTTTTAACGTTAAGTTCACATTATTTTACATCTAAAACACGTGTTTACAATACATTTGGGTGAATACAATAAATAGAAAAAAAATTTGGGAAAAAATTTGGTAAAAAATGGTGATAATTTCGCTAAATATCGATTAAAGTCATTTGTATTGAACAAATCATACTTTTTATATTTTTAACGTTAAGTTCACATTATTTTACATCTAAAACACGTCTTTACAATACATTTGGGTGAATATAAAAGGTCGTAAAAAAATTTTGAAATACAGGTGATGAAACCGCTAAATATCGTCTTAAGTCATTTCTATTAAACTAATCATACTTTTTATATTTTTAACGTTAAATTCACATTATTTTACATCTAAAACACGTATTTACAATACATTTGGGTGAATACAAAAAATAGAAAAAAAATTTGGGAAAAAATTGGGTAAAAAATGGTGATAATTCCGCTAAATATCGTTTAAAGTCATTTCTATTAAACTAATCATACTATTTATATTATTAACGTTAAGTTCACATTATTTTACATCTAAAACACGTGTTTACAATACATTTGGGTGAATACAAAAAATAGAAAAAAAATTTGGGAAAAAATTGGGTATAAAATGGTGATAATTCCGCTAAATATCGTTTAAAGTCATTTGTATTGAACTAATCATACTTTTTATATTTTTATCGTTAAGTTCACATTATTTTACATCTAAAACACGTCTTTACAATACATTTGGGTGAATATAAAAGGTCGTAAAAAAATTTTGAAATACAGGTGATAATTCCGCTAAATATCGTTTAAAGTCATTTGTATTGAACTAATCATACCTTTTTATATTTTTATCGTTAAGTTCACATAATTTTACATCTAAAACACGTCTTTACAATACATTTGGGTGAATATAAAAGGTCGTAAAAAAATTTTGAAATACAGGTGATGAATCCGCTAAATATCGTCCTAAGTCATTTCTATTAAACTAATCATACTTTTTATATTTTTAACGTTAAGTTCACATTATTTTACATCTAAAACACGTCTTTACAATACATTTGGGTGAATATAAAAGGTCGTAAAAAAATTTTGAAATACAGGTGATGAATCCGCTAAATATCGTCCTAAGTCATTTCTATTAAACTAATCATACTTTTTATATTTTTAACGTTAAGTTCACATTATTTTACATCTAAAACACGTCTTTACAATACATTTGGGTGAATAAAAAAATAGAAAAAAAATTTGGGAAAAAATTTGGTAAAAAATGGTGATAATTTCGCTAAATATCGATTAAAGTCATTTGTATTGAACTAATCATACTTTTTATATTTTTAACGTTAAGTTCACATTATTTTACATCTAAAACACGTATTTACAATACATTTGGGTGAATAAAAAAATAGAAAAAAAATTTGGGAAAAAATTGGGTAAAAAATGGTGATAATTCCGCTAAATATCGTTTAAAGTCATTTGTATTGAACTAATCATACTTTTTATATTTTTATCGTTAAGTTCACATAATTTTACATCTAAAACACGTCTTTACATTACATTTGGGTGAATATAAAAGGTCGTAAAAAAATTTTGAAATACAGGTGATGAATCCGCTAAATATCGTCTTAAGTCATTTCTATTAAACCAATCATACTTTTTATATTTTTAACGTTAAGTTCACATTATTTTACATCTAAAACACGTATTTACAATACATTTGGGTGAATACAAAAAATAGAAAAAAAATTTGGGAAAAAATTGGGTAAAAAATGGTGATAATTCCGCTAAATATCGTTTAAAGTCATTTCTATTAAACTAATCATACTATTTATATTATTAACGTTAAGTTCACATTATTTTACATCTAAAACACGTGTTTACAATACATTTGGGTGAATACAAAAAATAGAAAAAAAATTTGGGAAAAAATTGGGTATAAAATGGTGATAATTCCGCTAAATATCGTTTAAAGTCATTTGTATTGAACTAATCATACTTTTTATATTTTTATCGTTAAGTTCACATTATTTTACATCTAAAACACGTCTTTACAATACATTTGGGTGAATATAAAAGGTCGTAAAAAAATTTTGAAATACAGGTGATAATTCCGCTAAATATCGTTTAAAGTCATTTGTATTGAACTAATCATACCTTTTTATATTTTTATCGTTAAGTTCACATAATTTTACATCTAAAACACGTCTTTACAATACATTTGGGTGAATATAAAAGGTCGTAAAAAAATTTTGAAATACAGGTGATGAATCCGCTAAATATCGTCCTAAGTCATTTCTATTAAACTAATCATACTTTTTATATTTTTAACGTTAAGTTCACATTATTTTACATCTAAAACACGTCTTTACAATACATTTGGGTGAATATAAAAGGTCGTAAAAAAATTTTGAAATACAGGTGATGAATCCGCTAAATATCGTCCTAAGTCATTTCTATTAAACTAATCATACTTTTTATATTTTTAACGTTAAGTTCACATTATTTTACATCTAAAACACGTCTTTACAATACATTTGGGTGAATAAAAAAATAGAAAAAAAATTTGGGAAAAAATTTGGTAAAAAATGGTGATAATTTCGCTAAATATCGATTAAAGTCATTTGTATTGAACTAATCATACTTTTTATATTTTTAACGTTAAGTTCACATTATTTTACATCTAAAACACGTATTTACAATACATTTGGGTGAATAAAAAAATAGAAAAAAAATTTGGGAAAAAATTGGGTAAAAAATGGTGATAATTCCGCTAAATATCGTTTAAAGTCATTTGTATTGAACTAATCATACTTTTTATATTTTTATCGTTAAGTTCACATAATTTTACATCTAAAACACGTCTTTACATTACATTTGGGTGAATATAAAAGGTCGTAAAAAAATTTTGAAATACAGGTGATGAATCCGCTAAATATCGTCTTAAGTCATTTCTATTAAACCAATCATACTTTTTATATTTTTAACGTTAAGTTCACATTATTTTACATCTAAAACACGTCTTTACAATACATTTGGGTGAATATAAAAGGTCGTAAAAAATTTTGAAATACAGGTGATGAATCCGCCAAATATCGTCTTAAGTCATTTCTATTAAACTAATCATACTTTTTATATTTTTAACGTTAAGTTAACATTATTTTACATCTAATACACGTCTTTACAATACATTTGGGTGAATATAAAAGGTCGTAAAAAAATTTTGAAATACAGGTGATGAATCCGCTAAATATCGTCCTAAGTCATTTGTATTGAACTAATCATACTTTTTATATTTTTAACGTTAAGTTCACATTATTTTACATCTAAAACACGTATTTACAATACATTTGGGTGAATATAAAAGGTCGTAAAAAAATTTGGGAAAAAATTTGGTAAAAAATGGTGATAATTCCGCTAAATATCGTTTAAAGTCATTTGTATTGAACTAATCATACTTTTTATATTTTTATCGTTAAGTTCACATTATTTTACATCTAAAACACGTCTTTACAATACATTTGGGTGAATATAAAAGGTCGTAAAAAAATTTTGAAATACAGGTGATGAAACCGCTAAATATCGTCTTAAGTCATTTCTATTAAACTAATCATACTTTTTATATTTTTAACGTTAAATTCACATTATTTTCCATCTAAAACACGTATTTACAATACATTTGGGTGAATACAAAAAATAGAAAAAAAATTTGGGAAAAAATTGGGTATAAAATGGTGATAATTCCGCTAAATATCGTTTAAAGTCATTTGTATTGAACTAATCATACTTTTTATATTTTTATCGTTACGTTCACATAATTTTACATCTAAAACACGTCTTTACAATACATTTGGGTGAATATAAAAGGTCGTAAAAAAATTTTGAAATACAGGTGATGAATCCGCTAAATATCGTCCTAAGTCATTTCTATTAAACTAATCATACTTTTTATATTTTTAACGTTAAGTTCACATTATTTTACATCTAAAACACGTCTTTACAATACATTTGGGTGAATATAAAAGGTCGTAAAAAAATTTTGAAATACAGGTGATGAATCCGCTAAATATCGTCTTAAGTCATTTCTATTAAACTAATCATACTATTTATATTTTTAACGTTAAGTTCACATTATTTTACATCTAAAACACGTGTTTACAATACATTTGGGTGAATACAATAAATAGAAAAAAAATTTGGTAAAAAATGGTGATAATTCCGCTAAATATCGTTTAAAGTCATTTGTATTGAACTAATCATACTTTTTATATTTTTTATCGTTAAGTTCACATTATTTTACATCTAAAACACGTATTTACAATACATTTGGGTGAATACAAAAAATAGAAAAAAAATTTGGGAAAAAATTTGGTAAAAAATGGTGATAATTCCGCTAAATATCGTTTAAAGTCATTTGTATTGAACTAATCAAACTTTTTATATTTGTATCGTTAAGTTCACATTATTTTACATCTAAAACACGTCTTTACAATACATTTGGGTGAATATAAAAGGTCGTAAAAAAATTTTGAAATACAGGTGATGAAACCGCTAAATATCGTCTTAAGTCATTTCTATTAAACTAATCATACTTTTTATATTTTTAACGTTAAATTCACATTATTTTACATCTAAAACACGTATTTACAATACATTTGGGTGAATACAAAAAATAGAAAAAAAATTTGGGAAAAAATTGGGTAAAAAATGGTGATAATTCCGCTAAATATCGTTTAAAGTCATTTGTATTGAACTAATCATACTTTTTATATTTTTATCGTTAAGTTCACATTATTTTACATCTAAAACACGTATTTACAATACATTTGGGTGAATACAAAAAATAGAAAAAAAATTTGGGAAAAAATTGGGTAAAAAATGGTGATAATTCCGCTAAATATCGTTTAAAGTCATTTGTATTAAACTAATCATACTTTTTATATTTTTATCGTTAAGTTCACATTATTTTACATCTAAAACACGTCTTTACAATACATTTGGGTGAATATAAATGGTCGTAAAAAATTTTGAAATACAGGTGATGAATCCGCCAAATATCGACTTAAGTCATTTCTATTAAACTAATCATACTTTTTATATTTTTAACGTTAAGATCACATTATTTTACATCTAAAACACGTCTTTACAATACATTTGAGTGAATATAAAAGGTCGTAAAAAAATTTGGGAAAAAATTTGGTAAAAAATGGTGATAATTCCGCTAAATATCGTTTAAAGTCATTTGTATTGAACTAATCAAACTTTTTATATTTTTATCGTTAAGTTCACATTATTTTACATCTATAACACGTCTTTACAATACATTTGGGTGAATATAAAAGGTCGTAAAAAAATTTTGAAATACAGGTGATGAAACCGCTAAATATCGTCTTAATTCATTTCTATTAAACTAATCATACTTTTTATATTTTTAACGTTAAATTCACATTATTTTACATCTAAAACACGTATTTACAATACATTTGGGTGAATACAAAAAATAGAAAAAAAATTTGGGAAAAAATTGGGTAAAAAATGGTGATAATTCCGCTAAATATCGTTTAAAGTCATTTGTATTGAACTAATCATACTTTTTATATTTTTATCGTTACGTTCACATAATTTTACATCTAAAACACGTCTTTACAATACATTTGGGTGAATATAAAAGGTCGTAAAAAAATTTTGAAATACAGGTGATGAATCCGCTAAATATCGTCCTAAGTCATTTCTATTAAACTAATCATACTTTTTATATTTTTAACGTTAAGTTCACATTATTTTACATCTAAAACACGTCTTTACAATACATTTGGGTGAATATAAAAGGTCGTAAAAAAATTTTGAAATACAGGTGATGAATCCGCTAAATATCGTCTTAAGTCATTTCTATTAAACTAATCATACTATTTATATTTTTAACGTTAAGTTCACATTATTTTACATCTAAAACACGTGTTTACAATACATTTGGGTGAATACAATAAATAGAAAAAAAATTTGGTAAAAAATGGTGATAATTCCGCTAAATATCGTTTAAAGTCATTTGTATTGAACTAATCATACTTTTTATATTTTTTATCGTTAAGTTCACATTATTTTACATCTAAAACACGTATTTACAATACATTTGGGTGAATACAAAAAATAGAAAAAAAATTTGGGAAAAAATTTGGTAAAAAATGGTGATAATTCCGCTAAATATCGTTTAAAGTCATTTGTATTGAACTAATCAAACTTTTTATATTTGTATCGTTAAGTTCACATTATTTTACATCTAAAACACGTCTTTACAATACATTTGGGTGAATATAAAAGGTCGTAAAAAAATTTTGAAATACAGGTGATGAAACCGCTAAATATCGTCTTAAGTCATTTCTATTAAACTAATCATACTTTTTATATTTTTAACGTTAAATTCACATTATTTTACATCTAAAACACGTATTTACAATACATTTGGGTGAATACAAAAAATAGAAAAAAAATTTGGGAAAAAATTGGGTAAAAAATGGTGATAATTCCGCTAAATATCGTTTAAAGTCATTTGTATTGAACTAATCATACTTTTTATATTTTTATCGTTAAGTTCACATTATTTTACATCTAAAACACGTATTTACAATACATTTGGGTGAATACAAAAAATAGAAAAAAAATTTGGGAAAAAATTGGGTAAAAAATGGTGATAATTCCGCTAAATATCGTTTAAAGTCATTTGTATTAAACTAATCATACTTTTTATATTTTTATCGTTAAGTTCACATTATTTTACATCTAAAACACGTCTTTACAATACATTTGGGTGAATATAAAAGGTCGTAAAAAAATTTTGAAATACAGGTGATAATTCCGCTAAATATCGTTTAAAGTCATTTGTATTGAACTAATCATACCTTTTTATATTTTTATCGTTAAGTTCACATAATTTTACATCTAAAACACGTCTTTACAATACATTTGGGTGAATATAAAAGGTCGTAAAAAAATTTTGAAATACAGGTGATAAATCCGCTAAATATCGTCCTAAGTCATTTCTATTAAACTAATCATACTTTTTATATTTTTAACGTTAAGTTCACATTATTTTACATCTAAAACACGACTTTACAATACATTTGGGTGAATATAAAAGGTCGTAAAATATTTTGAAATACAGGTGATGAATCCGCTAAATATCGTCTTAAGTCATTTCTATTAAACTAATCATACTATTTATATTTTTAACGTTAAGTTCACATTATTTTACATCTAAAACACGTGTTTACAATACATTTGGGTGAATACAATAAATAGAAAAAAAATTTGGGAAAAAATTTGGTAAAAAATGGTGATAATTTCGCTAAATATCGATTAAAGTCATTTGTATTGAACTAATCATACTTTTTATATTTTTAACGTTAAGTTCACATTATTTTACATCTAAAACACGTCTTTACAATACATTTGGGTGAATATAAATGGTCGTAAAAAATTTTGAAATACAGGTGATGAATCCGCCAAATATCGACTTAAGTCATTTCTATTAAACTAATCATACTTTTTATATTTTTAACGTTAAGTTCACATTATTTTACATCTAAAACACGTCTTTACAATACATTTGAGTGAATATAAAAGGTCGTAAAAAAATTTGGGAAAAAATTTGGTAAAAAATGGTGATAATTCCGCTAAATATCGTTTAAAGTCATTTGTATTGAACTAATCAAACTTTTTATATTTTTATCGTTAAGTTCACATTATTTTACATCTATAACACGTCTTTACAATACATTTGGGTGAATATAAAAGGTCGTAAAAAAATTTTGAAATACAGGTGATGAAACCGCTAAATATCGTCTTAATTCATTTCTATTAAACTAATCATACTTTTTATATTTTTAACGTTAAATTCACATTATTTTACATCTAAAACACGTATTTACAATACATTTGGGTGAATACAAAAAATAGAAAAAAAATTTGGGAAAAAATTGGGTAAAAAATGGTGATAATTCCGCTAAATATCGTTTAAAGTCATTTGTATTGAACTAATCATACTTTTTATATTTTTATCGTTACGTTCACATAATTTTACATCTAAAACACGTCTTTACAATACATTTGGGTGAATATAAAAGGTCGTAAAAAAATTTTGAAATACAGGTGATGAATCCGCTAAATATCGTCCTAAGTCATTTCTATTAAACTAATCATACTTTTTATATTTTTAACGTTAAGTTCACATTATTTTACATCTAAAACACGTCTTTACAATACATTTGGGTGAATATAAAAGGTCGTAAAAAAATTTTGAAATACAGGTGATGAATCCGCTAAATATCGTCTTAAGTCATTTCTATTAAACTAATCATACTATTTATATTTTTAACGTTAAGTTCACATTATTTTACATCTAAAACACGTGTTTACAATACATTTGGGTGAATACAATAAATAGAAAAAAAATTTGGTAAAAAATGGTGATAATTCCGCTAAATATCGTTTAAAGTCATTTGTATTGAACTAATCATACTTTTTATATTTTTTATCGTTAAGTTCACATTATTTTACATCTAAAACACGTATTTACAATACATTTGGGTGAATACAAAAAATAGAAAAAAAATTTGGGAAAAAATTTGGTAAAAAATGGTGATAATTCCGCTAAATATCGTTTAAAGTCATTTGTATTGAACTAATCAAACTTTTTATATTTGTATCGTTAAGTTCACATTATTTTACATCTAAAACACGTCTTTACAATACATTTGGGTGAATATAAAAGGTCGTAAAAAAATTTTGAAATACAGGTGATGAAACCGCTAAATATCGTCTTAAGTCATTTCTATTAAACTAATCATACATTTTATATTTTTAACGTTAAATTCACATTATTTTACATCTAAAACACGTATTTACAATACATTTGGGTGAATACAAAAAATAGAAAAAAAATTTGGGAAAAAATTGGGTAAAAAATGGTGATAATTCCGCTAAATATCGTTTAAAGTCATTTGTATTGAACTAATCATACTTTTTATATTTTTATCGTTAAGTTCACATTATTTTACATCTAAAACACGTATTTACAATACATTTGGGTGAATACAAAAAATAGAAAAAAAATTTGGGAAAAAATTGGGTAAAAAATGGTGATAATTCCGCTAAATATCGTTTAAAGTCATTTGTATTAAACTTATCATACTTTTTATATTTTTATCGTTAAGTTCACATTATTTTACATCTAAAACACGTCTTTACAATACATTTGGGTGAATATAAAAGGTCGTAAAAAAATTTTGAAATACAGGTGATAATTCCGCTAAATATCGTTTAAAGTCATTTGTATTGAACTAATCATACCTTTTTATATTTTTATCGTTAAGTTCACATAATTTTACATCTAAAACACGTCTTTACAATACATTTGGGTGAATATAAAAGGTCGTAAAAAAATTTTGAAATACAGGTGATAAATCCGCTAAATATCGTCCTAAGTCATTTCTATTAAACTAATCATACTTTTTATATTTTTAACGTTAAGTTCACATTATTTTACATCTAAAACACGTCTTTACAATACATTTGGGTGAATATAAAAGGTCGTAAAATATTTTGAAATACAGGTGATGAATCAGCTAAATATCGTCTTAAGTCATTTCTATTAAACTAATCATACTATTTATATTTTTAACGTTAAGTTCACATTATTTTACATCTAAAACACGTATTTACAATACATTTGGGTGAATACAAAAAATAGAAAAAAAATTTGGGAAAAAATTTGGTAAAAAATGGTGATAATTCCGCTAAATATCGTTTAAAGTCATTTGTATTGAACTAATCAAACTTTTTATATTTGTATCGTTAAGTTCACATTATTTTACATCTAAAACACGTCTTTACAATACATTTGGGTGAATATAAAAGGTCGTAAAAAAATTTTGAAATACAGGTGATGAAACCGCTAAATATCGTCTTAAGTCATTTCTATTAAACTAATCATACATTTTATATTTTTAACGTTAAATTCACATTATTTTACATCTAAAACACGTATTTACAATACATTTGGGTGAATACAAAAAATAGAAAAAAAATTTGGGAAAAAATTGGGTAAAAAATGGTGATAATTCCGCTAAATATCGTTTAAAGTCATTTGTATTGAACTAATCATACTTTTTATATTTTTATCGTTAAGTTCACATTATTTTACATCTAAAACACGTATTTACAATACATTTGGGTGAATACAAAAAATAGAAAAAAAATTTGGGAAAAAATTGGGTAAAAAATGGTGATAATTCCGCTAAATATCATTTAAAGTCATTTGTATTAAACTTATCATACTTTTTATATTTTTATCGTTAAGTTCACATTATTTTACATCTAAAACACGTCTTTACAATACATTTGGGTGAATATAAAAGGTCGTAAAAAAATTTTGAAATACAGGTGATAATTCCGCTAAATATCGTTTAAAGTCATTTGTATTGAACTAATCATACCTTTTTATATTTTTATCGTTAAGTTCACATAATTTTACATCTAAAACACGTCTTTACAATACATTTGGGTGAATATAAAAGGTCGTAAAAAAATTTTGAAATACAGGTGATAAATCCGCTAAATATCGTCCTAAGTCATTTCTATTAAACTAATCATACTTTTTATATTTTTAACGTTAAGTTCACATTATTTTACATCTAAAACACGTCTTTACAATACATTTGGGTGAATATAAAAGGTCGTAAAATATTTTGAAATACAGGTGATGAATCAGCTAAATATCGTCTTAAGTCATTTCTATTAAACTAATCATACTATTTATATTTTTAACGTTAAGTTCACATTATTTTACATCTAAAACACGTGTTTACAATACATTTGGGTGAATACAATAAATAGAAAAAAAATTTGGGAAAAAATTTGGTAAAAAATGGTGATAATTTCGCTAAATATCGATTAAAGTCATTTGTATTGAACTAATCATACTTTTTATATTTTTAACGTTAAGTTCACATTATTTTACATCTAAAACACGTCTTTACAATACATTTGGGTGAATATAAATGGTCGTAAAAAATTTTGAAATACAGGTGATGAATCCGCCAAATATCGACTTAAGTCATTTCTATTAAACTAATCATACTTTTTATATTTTTAACGTTAAGTTCACATTATTTTACATCTAAAACACGTCTTTACAATACATTTGAGTGAATATAAAAGGTCGTAAAAAAATTTGGGAAAAAATTTGGTAAAAAATGGTGATAATTCCGCTAAATATCGTTTAAAGTCATTTGTATTGAACTAATCAAATTTTTTATATTTTTATCGTTAAGTTCACATTATTTTACATCTATAACACGTCTTTACAATACATTTGGGTGAATATAAAAGGTCGTAAAAAAATTTTGAAATACAGGTGATGAAACCGCTAAATATCGTCTTAATTCATTTCTATTAAACTAATCATATTTTTTATATTTTTAACGTTAAATTCACATTATTTTACATCTAAAACACGTATTTACAATACATTTGGGTGAATACAAAAAATAGAAAAAAAATTTGGGAAAAAATTGGGTAAAAAATGGTGATAATTCCGCTAAATATCGTTTAAAGTCATTTGTATTGAACTAATCATACTTTTTATATTTTTATCGTTAAGTTCACATTATTTTACATCTAAAACACGTATTTACAATACATTTGGGTGAATACAAAAAATAGAAAAAAAATTTGGGAAAAAATTGGGTAAAAAATGGTGATAATTCCGCTAAATATCGTTTAAAGTCATTTGTATTGAACTAATCATACCTTTTTATATTTTTATCGTTAAGTTCACATAATTTTACATCTAAAACACGTCTTTACAATACATTTGGGTGAATATAAAAGGTCGTAAAAAAATTTTGAAATACAGGTGATGAATCCGCTAAATATCGTCCTAAGTCATTTCTATTAAACTAATCATACTTTTTATATTTTTAACGTTAAGTTCACATTATTTTACATCTAAAACACGTCTTTACAATACATTTTGGTGAATATAAAAGGTCGTAAAAAAATTTTGAAATACAGGTGATGAATCCGCTAAATATCGTCTTAAGTCATTTCTATTAAACTAATCATACTATTTATATTTTTAACGTTAAGTTCACATTATTTTACATCTAAAACACGTGTGTACAATACATTTGGGTGAATACAAAAAATAGAAAAAAAATTTGGGAAAAAATTGGGTAAAAAATGGTGATAATTCCGCTAAATATCGTTTAAAGTCATTTGTATTGAACTAATCATACTTTTTATATTTTTATCGTTAAGTTCACATTATTTTACATCTAAAACACGTCTTTACAATACATTTGGGTGAATATAAAAGGTCGTAAAAAAATTTTGAAATACAGGTGATAATTCCGCTAAATATCGTTTAAAGTCATTTGTATTGAACTAATCATACCTTTTTATATTTTTATCGTTAAGTTCACATAATTTTACATCTAAAACACGTCTTTACAATACATTTGGGTGAATATAAAAGGTCGTAAAAAAATTTTGAAATACAGGTGATGAATCCGCTAAATATCGTCTTAAGTCATTTCTATTAAACTAATCATACTATTTATATTTTTAACGTTAAGTTCACATTATTTTACATCTAAAACACGTGTTTACAATACATTTGGGTGAATACAATAAATAGAAAAAAAATTTGGGAAAAAATTTGGTAAAAAATGGTGATAATTTCGCTAAATATCGATTAAAGTCATTTGTATTGAACTAATCATACTTTTTATATTTTTAACGTTAAGTTCACATTATTTTACATCTAAAACACGTCTTTACAATACATTTGGGTGAATATAAATGGTCGTAAAAAATTTTGAAATACAGGTGATGAATCCGCCAAATATCGACTTAAGTCATTTCTATTAAACTAATCATACTTTTTATATTTTTAACGTTAAGTTCACATTATTTTACATCTAAAACACGTCTTTACAATACATTTGAGTGAATATAAAAGGTCGTAAAAAAATTTGGGAAAAAATTTGGTAAAAAATGGTGATAATTCCGCTAAATATCGTATAAAGTCATTTGTATTGAACTAATCATACTTTTTATATTTTTATCGTTAAGTTCACATTATTTTACATCTAAAACACGTCTTTACAATACATTTGGGTGAATATAAAAGGTCGTAAAAAAATTTTGAAATACAGGTGATGAAACCGCTAAATATCGTCTTAAGTCATTTCTATTAAACTAATCATACATTTTATATTTTTAACGTTAAATTCACATTATTTTACATCTAAAACACGTATTTACAATACATTTGGGTGAATACAAAAAATAGAAAAAAATTTTGGGAAAAAATTGGGTAAAAAATGGTGATAATTCCGCTAAATATCGTTTAAAGTCATTTGTATTGAACTAATCATACTTTTTATATTTTTATCGTTAAGTTCACATTATTTTACATCTAAAACACGTCTTTACAATACATTTGGGTGAATATAAAAGGTCGTAAAAAAATTTTGAAATACAGGTGATGAATCCGCTAAATATCGTCTTAAGTCATTTCTATTAAACTAATCATACTATTTATATTTTTAACGTTAAGTTCACATTATTTTACATCTAAAACACGTGTTTACAATACATTTGGGTGAATACAATAAATAGAAAAAAAATTTGGGAAAAAATTTGTTAAAAAATGGTGATAATTTCGCTAAATATCGATTAAAGTCATTTGTATTGAACAAATCATACTTTTTATATTTTTAACGTTAAGTTCACATTATTTTACATCTAAAACACGTCTTTACAATACATTTGGGTGAATATAAATGGTCGTAAAAAATTTTGAAATACAGGTGATGAATCCGCTAAATATCGTCCTAAGTCATTTCTATTAAACTAATCATACTTTTTATATTTTTAACGTTAAGTTCACATTATTTTACATCTAAAACACGTCTTTACAATACATTTGGGTGAATAAAAAAGGTCGTAAAAAAATTTTGAAATACAGGTGATGAATCCGCTAAATATCGTCTTAAGTCATTTCTATTAAACTAATCATACTATTTATATTTTTAACGTTAAGTTCACATTATTTTACATCTAAAACACGTGTTTACAATACATTTGGGTGAATACAATAAATAGAAAAAAAATTTGGGAAAAAATTTGGTAAAAAATGGTGATATTTTCGCTAAATATCGATTAAAGTCATTTCTATTAAACTAATCATACTTTTTATATTTTTAACGTTAAGTTCACATTATTTTACATCTAAAACACGTCTTTACAATACATTTGGGTGAATATAAAAGGTCGTAAAAAAATTTTGAAATACAGGTGATGAATCCGCTAAATATCGTCTTAAGTCATTTCTATTAAACTAATCATACTATTTATATTTTTAACGTTAAGTTCACATAATTTTACATCTAAAACACGTCTTTACAATACATTTGGGCGAATATAAAAGGTCGTAAAAAAATTTTGAAATACAGGTGATGAATCCGCTAAATATCGTCCTAAGTCATTTCTATTAAACTAATCATACTTTTTATATTTTTAACGTTAAGTTCACATTATTTTACATCTAAAACACGTCTTTACAATACATTTGGGTGAATATAAAAGGTCGTAAAAAAATTTTGAAATACAGGTGATAATTCCGCTAAATATCGTTTAAAGTCATTTGTATTGAACTAATCATACCTTTTTATATTTTTATCGTTAAGTTCACATAATTTAACATCTAAAACACGTCTTTACAATACATTTGGGTGAATATAAAAGGTCGTAAAAAAATTTTGAAATACAGGTGATAATTCCGCTAAATATCGTTTAAAGTCATTTGTATTGAACTAATCATACCTTTTTATATTTTTATCGTTAAGTTCACATAATTTTACATCTAAAACACGTCTTTACAATACATTTGGGTGAATATAAAAGGTCGTAAAAAAATTTTGAAATACAGGTGATGAATCCGCTAAATATCGTCCTAAGTCATTTCTATTAAACTAATCATACTTTTTATATTTTTAACGTTAAGTTCACATTATTTTACATCTAAAACACGTCTTTACAATACATTTGGGTGAATATAAAAGGTCGTAAAAAAATTTTGAAATACAGGTGATGAATCCGCTAAATATCGTCTTAAGTCATTTCTATTAAACTAATCATACTATTTATATTTTTAACGTTAAGTTCACATTATTTTACATCTAAAACACGTGTTTACAATACATTTGGGTGAATACAATAAATAGAAAAAAAATTTGGGAAAAAATTTGGTAAAAAATGGTGATAATTTCGCTAAATATCGATTAAAGTCATTTGTATTGAACAAATCATACTTTTTATATTTTTAACGTTAAGTTCACATTATTTTACATCTAAAACACGTCTTTACAATACATTTGGGTGAATATAAAAGGTCGTAAAAAAATTTTGAAATACAGGTGATGAAACCGCTAAATATCGTCTTAAGTCATTTCTATTAAACTAATCATACTTTTTATATTTTTAACGTTAAATTCACATTATTTTACATCTAAAACACGTATTTACAATACATTTGGGTGAATACAAAAAATAGAAAAAAAATTTGGGAAAAAATTGGGTAAAAAATGGTGATAATTCCGCTAAATATCGTTTAAAGTCATTTGTATTGAACTAATCATACTTTTTATATTTTTATCGTTAAGTTCACATTATTTTACATCTAAAACACGTATTTACAATACATTTGGGTGAATACAAAAAATAGAAAAAAAATTTGGGAAAAAATTGGGTAAAAAATGGTGATAATTCCGCTAAATATCGTTTAAAGTCATTTGTATTAAACTTATCATACTTTTTATATTTTTATCGTTAAGTTCACATTATTTTACATCTAAAACACGTCTTTACAATACATTTGGGTGAATATAAAAGGTCGTAAAAAAATTTTGAAATACAGGTGATAATTCCGCTAAATATCGTTTAAAGTCATTTGTATTGAACTAATCATACCTTTTTATATTTTTATCGTTAAGTTCACATAATTTTACATCTAAAACACGTCTTTACAATACATTTGGGTGAATATAAAAGGTCGTAAAAAAATTTTGAAATACAGGTGATAAATCCGCTAAATATCGTCCTAAGTCATTTCTATTAAACTAATCATACTTTTTATATTTTTAACGTTAAGTTCACATTATTTTACATCTAAAACACGTCTTTACAATACATTTGGGTGAATATAAAAGGTCGTAAAATATTTTGAAATACAGGTGATGAATCAGCTAAATATCGTCTTAAGTCATTTCTATTAAACTAATCATACTATTTATATTTTTAACGTTAAGTTCACATTATTTTACATCTAAAACACGTGTTTACAATACATTTGGGTGAATACAATAAATAGAAAAAAAATTTGGGAAAAAATTTGGTAAAAAATGGTGATAATTTCGCTAAATATCGATTAAAGTCATTTGTATTGAACTAATCATACTTTTTATATTTTTAACGTTAAGTTCACATTATTTTACATCTAAAACACGTCTTTACAATACATTTGGGTGAATATAAATGGTCGTAAAAAATTTTGAAATACAGGTGATGAATCCGCCAAATATCGACTTAAGTCATTTCTATTAAACTAATCATACTTTTTATATTTTTAACGTTAAGTTCACATTATTTTACATCTAAAACACGTATTTACAATACATTTGAGTGAATATAAAAGGTCGTAAAAAAATTTGGGAAAAAATTTGGTAAAAAATGGTGATAATTCCGCTAAATATCGTTTAAAGTCATTTGTATTGAACTAATCAAACTTTTTATATTTTTATCGTTAAGTTCACATTATTTTACATCTATAACACGTCTTTACAATACATTTGGGTGAATATAAAAGGTCGTAAAAAAATTTTGAAATACAGGTGATGAAACCGCTAAATATCGTCTTAATTCATTTCTATTAAACTAATCATACTTTTTATATTTTTAACGTTAAATTCACATTATTTTACATCTAAAACACGTATTTACAATACATTTGGGTGAATACAAAAAATAGAAAAAAAATTTGGGAAAAAATTGGGTAAAAAATGGTGATAATTCCGCTAAATATCGTTTAAAGTCATTTGTATTGAACTAATCATACTTTTTATATTTTTATCGTTAAGTTCACATTATTTTACATCTAAAACACGTATTTACAATACATTTGGGTGAATACAAAAAATAGAAAAAAAATTTGGGAAAAAATTGGGTAAAAAATGGTGATAATTCCGCTAAATATCGTTTAAAGTCATTTGTATTGAACTAATCATACTTTTTATATTTTTATCGTTAAGTTCACATTATTTTACATCTAAAACACGTCTTTACAATACATTTGGGTGAATATAAAAGGTCGTAAAAAAATTTTGAAATACAGGTGATAATTCCGCTAAATATCGTTTAAAGTCATTTGTATTGAACTAATCATACCTTTTTATATTTTTATCGTTAAGTTCACATAATTTTACATCTAAAACACGTCTTTACAATACATTTGGGTGAATATAAAAGGTCGTAAAAAAATTTTGAAATACAGGTGATGAATCCGCTAAATATCGTCCTAAGTCATTTCTATTAAACTAATCATACTTTTTATATTTTTAACGTTAAGTTCACATTATTTTACATCTAAAACACGTCTTTACAATACATTTTGGTGAATATAAAAGGTCGTAAAAAAATTTTGAAATACAGGTGATGAATCCGCTAAATATCGTCTTAAGTCATTTCTATTAAACTAATCATACTATTTATATTTTTAACGTTAAGTTCACATTATTTTACATCTAAAACACGTGTGTACAATACATTTGGGTGAATACAAAAAATAGAAAAAAAATTTGGGAAAAAATTGGGTAAAAAATGGTGATAATTCCGCTAAATATCGTTTAAAGTCATTTGTATTGAACTAATCATACTTTTTATATTTTTATCGTTAAGTTCACATTATTTTACATCTAAAACACGTCTTTACAATACATTTGGGTGAATATAAAAGGTCGTAAAAAAATTTTGAAATACAGGTGATAATTCCGCTAAATATCGTTTAAAGTCATTTGTATTGAACTAATCATACCTTTTTATATTTTTATCGTTAAGTTCACATAATTTTACATCTAAAACACGTCTTTACAATACATTTGGGTGAATATAAAAGGTCGTAAAAAAATTTTGAAATACAGGTGATGAATCCGCTAAATATCGTCTTAAGTCATTTCTATTAAACTAATCATACTATTTATATTTTTAACGTTAAGTTCACATTATTTTACATCTAAAACACGTGTTTACAATACATTTGGGTGAATACAATAAATAGAAAAAAAATTTGGGAAAAAATTTGGTAAAAAATGGTGATAATTTCGCTAAATATCGATTAAAGTCATTTGTATTGAACTAATCATACTTTTTATATTTTTAACGTTAAGTTCACATTATTTTACATCTAAAACACGTCTTTACAATACATTTGGGTGAATATAAATGGTCGTAAAAAATTTTGAAATACAGGTGATGAATCCGCCAAATATCGACTTAAGTCATTTCTATTAAACTAATCATACTTTTTATATTTTTAACGTTAAGTTCACATTATTTTACATCTAAAACACGTCTTTACAATACATTTGAGTGAATATAAAAGGTCGTAAAAAAATTTGGGAAAAAATTTGGTAAAAAATGGTGATAATTCCGCTAAATATCGTATAAAGTCATTTGTATTGAACTAATCATACTTTTTATATTTTTATCGTTAAGTTCACATTATTTTACATCTAAAACACGTCTTTACAATACATTTGGGTGAATATAAAAGGTCGTAAAAAAATTTTGAAATACAGGTGATGAAACCGCTAAATATCGTCTTAAGTCATTTCTATTAAACTAATCATACATTTTATATTTTTAACGTTAAATTCACATTATTTTACATCTAAAACACGTATTTACAATACATTTGGGTGAATACAAAAAATAGAAAAAAATTTTGGGAAAAAATTGGATAAAAAATGGTGATAATTCCGCTAAATATCGTTTAAAGTCATTTGTATTGAACTAATCATACTTTTTATATTTTTATCGTTAAGTTCACATTATTTTACATCTAAAACACGTCTTTACAATACATTTGGGTGAATATAAAAGGTCGTAAAAAAATTTTGAAATACAGGTGATAATTCCGCTAAATATCGTTTAAAGTCATTTGTATTGAACTAATTATACCTTTTTATATTTTTATCGTTAAGTTCACATAATTTTACATCTAAAACACGTCTTTACAATACATTTGGGCGAATATAAAAGGTCGTAAAAAAATTTTGAAATACAGGTGATGAATCCGCTAAATATCGTCCTAAGTCATTTCTATTAAACTAATCATACTTTTTATATTTTTAACGTTAAGTTCACATTATTTTACATCTAAAACACGTCTTTACAATACATTTGGGTGAATATAAAAGGTCGTAAAAAAATTTTGAAATACAGGTGATGAATCCGCTAAATATCGTCTTAAGTCATTTCTATTAAACTAATCATACTATTTATATTTTTAACGTTAAGTTCACATTATTTTACATCTAAAACACGTGTTTACAATACATTTGGGTGAATACAATAAATAGAAAAAAAATTTGGGAAAAAATTTGGTAAAAAATGGTGATAATTTCGCTAAATATCGATTAAAGTCATTTCTATTAAACTAATCATAGTTTTTATATTTTTAACGTTAAGTTCACATTATTTTACATCTAAAACACGTCTTTACAATACATTTGGGTGAATATAAAAGGTCGTAAAAAAATTTTGAAATACAGGTGATGAATCCGCTAAATATCGTCTTAAGTCATTTCTATTAAACTAATCATACTATTTATATTTTTAACGTTAAGTTCACATAATTTTACATCTAAAACACGTCTTTACAATACATTTGGGCGAATATAAAAGGTCGTAAAAAAATTTTGAAATACAGGTGATGAATCCGCTAAATATCGTCCTAAGTCATTTCTATTAAACTAATCATACTTTTTATATTTTTAACGTTAAGTTCACATTATTTTACATCTAAAACACGTCTTTACAATACATTTGGGTGAATATAAAAGGTCGTAAAAAAATTTTGAAATACAGGTGATAATTCCGCTAAATATCGTTTAAAGTCATTTGTATTGAACTAATCATACCTTTTTATATTTTTATCGTTAAGTTCACATAATTTAACATCTAAAACACGTCTTTACAATACATTTGGGTGAATATAAAAGGTCGTAAAAAAATTTTGAAATACAGGTGATAATTCCGCTAAATATCGTTTAAAGTCATTTGTATTGAACTAATCATACCTTTTTATATTTTTATCGTTAAGTTCACATAATTTTACATCTAAAACACGTCTTTACAATACATTTGGGTGAATATAAAAGGTCGTAAAAAAATTTTGAAATACAGGTGATGAATCCGCTAAATATCGTCCTAAGTCATTTCTATTAAACTAATCATACTTTTTATATTTTTAACGTTAAGTTCACATTATTTTACATCTAAAACACGTCTTTACAATACATTTGGGTGAATATAAAAGGTCGTAAAAAAATTTTGAAATACAGGTGATGAATCCGCTAAATATCGTCTTAAGTCATTTCTATTAAACTAATCATACTATTTATATTTTTAACGTTAAGTTCACATTATTTTACATCTAAAACACGTGTTTACAATACATTTGGGTGAATACAATAAATAGAAAAAAAATTTGGGAAAAAATTTGGTAAAAAATGGTGATAATTTCGCTAAATATCGATTAAAGTCATTTGTATTGAACAAATCATACTTTTTATATTTTTAACGTTAAGTTCACATTATTTTACATCTAAAACACGTCTTTACAATACATTTGGGTGAATATAAATGGTCGTAAAAAATTTTGAAATACAGGTGATGAATCCGCTAAATATCGTCCTAAGTCATTTCTATTAAACTAATCATACTTTTTATATTTTTAACGTTAAGTTCACATTATTTTACATCTAAAACACGTCTTTACAATACATTTGGGTGAATATAAAAGGTCGTAAAAAAATTTTGAAATACAGGTGATGAATCCGCTAAATATCGTCTTAAGTCATTTCTATTAAACTAATCATACTATTTATATTTTTAACGTTAAGTTCACATTATTTTACATCTAAAACACGTGTTTACAATACATTTGGGTGAATACAATAAATAGAAAAAAAATTTGGGAAAAAATTTGGTAAAAAATGGTGATAATTTCGCTAAATATCGATTAAAGTCATTTCTATTAAACTAATCATACTTTTTATATTTTTAACGTTAAGTTCACATTATTTTACATCTAAAACACGTCTTTACAATACATTTGGGTGAATATAAAAGGTCGTAAAAAAATTTTGAAATACAGGTGATGAATCCGCTAAATATCGTCTTAAGTCATTTCTATTAAACTAATCATACTATTTATATTTTTAACGTTAAGTTCACATAATTTTACATCTAAAACACGTCTTTACAATACATTTGGGCGAATATAAAAGGTCGTAAAAAAATTTTGAAATACAGGTGATGAATCCGCTAAATATCGTCCTAAGTCATTTCTATTAAACTAATCATACTTTTTATATTTTTAACGTTAAGTTCACATTATTTTACATCTAAAACACGTCTTTACAATACATTTGGGTGAATATAAAAGGTCGTAAAAAAATTTTGAAATACAGGTGATAATTCCGCTAAATATCGTTTAAAGTCATTTGTATTGAACTAATCATACCTTTTTATATTTTTATCGTTAAGTTCACATAATTTAACATCTAAAACACGTCTTTACAATACATTTGGGTGAATATAAAAGGTCGTAAAAAAATTTTGAAATACAGGTGATAATTCCGCTAAATATCGTTTAAAGTCATTTGTATTGAACTAATCATACCTTTTTATATTTTTATCGTTAAGTTCACATAATTTTACATCTAAAACACGTCTTTACAATACATTTGGGTGAATATAAAAGGTCGTAAAAAAATTTTGAAATACAGGTGATGAATCCGCTAAATATCGTCCTAAGTCATTTCTATTAAACTAATCATACTTTTTATATTTTTAACGTTAAGTTCACATTATTTTACATCTAAAACACGTCTTTACAATACATTTGGGTGAATATAAAAGGTCGTAAAAAAATTTTGAAATACAGGTGATGAATCCGCTAAATATCGTCTTAAGTCATTTCTATTAAACTAATCATACTATTTATATTTTTAACGTTAAGTTCACATTATTTTACATCTAAAACACGTGTTTACAATACATTTGGGTGAATACAATAAATAGAAAAAAAATTTGGGAAAAAATTTGGTAAAAAATGGTGATAATTTCGCTAAATATCGATTAAAGTCATTTGTATTGAACAAATCATACTTTTTATATTTTTAACGTTAAGTTCACATTATTTTACATCTAAAACACGTCTTTACAATACATTTGGGTGAATATAAATGGTCGTAAAAAATTTTGAAATACAGGTGATGAATCCGCTAAATATCGTCCTAAGTCATTTCTATTAAACTAATCATACTTTTTATATTTTTAACGTTAAGTTCACATTATTTTACATCTAAAACACGTCTTTACAATACATTTGGGTGAATATAAAAGGTCGTAAAAAAATTTTGAAATACAGGTGATGAATCCGCTAAATATCGTCTTAAGTCATTTCTATTAAACTAATCATACTATTTATATTTTTAACGTTAAGTTCACATTATTTTACATCTAAAACACGTGTTTACAATACATTTGGGTGAATACAATAAATAGAAAAAAAATTTGGGAAAAAATTTGGTAAAAAATGGTGATAATTTCGCTAAATATCGATTAAAGTCATTTCTATTAAACTAATCATACTTTTTATATTTTTAACGTTAAGTTCACATTATTTTACATCTAAAACACGTCTTTACAATACATTTGGGTGAATATAAAAGGTCGTAAAAAAATTTTGAAATACAGGTGATGAATCCGCTAAATATCGTCTTAAGTCATTTCTATTAAACTAATCATACTATTTATATTTTTAACGTTAAGTTCACATAATTTTACATCTAAAACACGTCTTTACAATACATTTGGGCGAATATAAAAGGTCGTAAAAAAATTTTGAAATACAGGTGATGAATCCGCTAAATATCGTCCTAAGTCATTTCTATTAAACTAATCATACTTTTTATATTTTTAACGTTAAGTTCACATTATTTTACATCTAAAACACGTCTTTACAATACATTTGGGTGAATATAAAAGGTCGTAAAAAAATTTTGAAATACAGGTGATAATTCCGCTAAATATCGTTTAAAGTCATTTGTATTG
Organism: Diuraphis noxia; assembly: GCF_037042655.1. Taxonomy (NCBI): domain Eukaryota; kingdom Metazoa; phylum Arthropoda; class Insecta; order Hemiptera; family Aphididae; genus Diuraphis; species Diuraphis noxia. The sequence goes on from NW_028301711.1 coordinate 110,042,926, forward strand.
AACTAATCATACCTTTTTATATTTTTATCGTTAAGTTCACATAATTTAACATCTAAAACACGTCTTTACAATACATTTGGGTGAATATAAAAGGTCGTAAAAAAATTTTGAAATACAGGTGATAATTCCGCTAAATATCGTTTAAAGTCATTTGTATTGAACTAATCATACCTTTTTATATTTTTATCGTTAAGTTCACATAATTTTACATCTAAAACACGTCTTTACAATACATTTGGGTGAATATAAAAGGTCGTAAAAAAATTTTGAAATACAGGTGATGAATCCGCTAAATATCGTCCTAAGTCATTTCTATTAAACTAATCATACTTTTTATATTTTTAACGTTAAGTTCACATTATTTTACATCTAAAACACGTCTTTACAATACATTTGGGTGAATATAAAAGGTCGTAAAAAAATTTTGAAATACAGGTGATGAATCCGCTAAATATCGTCTTAAGTCATTTCTATTAAACTAATCATACTATTTATATTTTTAACGTTAAGTTCACATTATTTTACATCTAAAACACGTGTTTACAATACATTTGGGTGAATACAATAAATAGAAAAAAAATTTGGGAAAAAATTTGGTAAAAAATGGTGATAATTTCGCTAAATATCGATTAAAGTCATTTGTATTGAACAAATCATACTTTTTATATTTTTAACGTTAAGTTCACATTATTTTACATCTAAAACACGTCTTTACAATACATTTGGGTGAATATAAATGGTCGTAAAAAATTTTGAAATACAGGTGATGAATCCGCCAAATATCGACTTAAGTCATTTCTATTAAACTAATCATACTTTTTATATTTTTAACGTTAAGTTCACATTATTTTACATCTAAAACACGTCTTTACAATACATTTGAGTGAATATAAAAGGTCGTAAAAAATTTGGGAAAAAATTTGGTAAAAAATGGTGATAATTCCGCTAAATATCGTTTAAAGTCATTTGTATTGAACTAATCATACTTTTTATATTTTTATCGTTAAGTTCACATAATTTTACATCTAAAACACGTCTTTAAAATACATTTGGGTGAATATAAATGGTCATAAAAAATTTTGAAATACAGGTGATGAATCCGCCAAATATCGACTTAAGTCATTTCTATTAAACTAATCATACTTTTTATATTTTTAACGTTAAGTTCACATTATTTTACATCTAAAACACGTCTTTACAATACATTTGGGTGAATAAAAAAATAGAAAAAAAATTTGGGAAAAAATTGGGTAAAAAATGGTGATAATTCCGCTAAATATCATTTAAAGTCATTTGTATTGAACTAATCATACTTTTTATATTTTTATCGTTACGTTCACATAATTTTACATCTAAAACACGTCTTTATAATACATTTGGGTGAATATAAAAGGTCATAAAAAAATTTTGAAATATAGGTGATGAATCCGCTAAATATCGTCCTAAGTCATTTCTATTAAACTAATCATACTTTTTATATTTTTAACGTTAAGTTCACATTATTTTACATCTAAAACACGTATTTACAATACATTAGGGTGAATACAAAAAAGAGAAAAAAAATTTGGGAAAAAATTGGGTAAAAAATGGTGATAATTCCGCTAAATATCGTTTAAAGTCATTTGTATTGAACTAATCATACTTTTTATATTTTTATCGTTAAGTTCACATAATTTTACATCTAAAACACGTCTTTACAATACATTTGGGTGAATATAAAAGGTCGTAAAAAAATTTTGAAATACAGGTGATGAATCCGCTAAATATCGTCCTAAGTCATTTCTATTAAACTAATCATACTTTTTATATTTTTAACGTTAAGTTCACATTATTTTACATCTAAAACACGTCTTTACAATACATTTGGGTGAATATAAAAGGTCGTAAAAAAATTTTGAAATACAGGTGATGAATCCGCTAAATATCGTCTTTAGTCATTTCTATTAAACTAATCATACTTTTTATATTTTTAACGTTAAGTTCACATTATTTTACATCTAAAACACGTATTTACAATACATTTGGGTGAATAAAAAAATAGAAAAAAAATTTGGGAAAAAATTGGGTAAAAAATGGTGATAATTCCGCTAAATATCATTTAAAGTCATTTGTATTGAACTAATCATACTTTTTATATTTTTATCGTTAAGTTCACATTATTTTACATCTAAAACACGTCTTTACAATACATTTGGGTGAATATAAAAGGTCGTAAAAAATTTTGAAATACAGGTGATGAAACCGCTAAATATCGTCTTAAGTCATTTCTATTAAACTAATCATACTTTTTATATTTTTAACGTTAAATTCACATTATTTTACATCTAAATCACGTATTTACAATACATTTGGGTGAATATAGAAGGTCGTAAAAAAATTTTGAAATACAGGTGATAATTCCGCTAAATATCGTTTAAAGTCATTTGTATTGAACTAATCATACCTTTTTATATTTTTATCGTTCCGTTCACATAATTTAACATCTAAAACACGTCTTTACAATACATTTGGGTGAATATAAAAGGTCGTAAAAAAATTTTGAAATACAGGTGATGAATCCGCTAAATATCGTCCTAAGTCATTTGTATTGAACTAATCATACTTTTTATATTTTTATCGTTAAGTTCACATTATTTTACATCTAAAACACGTCTTTACAATACATTTGGGTGAATATAAAAGGTCGTAAAAAAATTTTGAAATACAGGTGATAATTCCGCTAAATATCGTTTAAAGTCATTTGTATTGAACTAATCATACCTTTTTATATTTTTATCGTTAAGTTCACATAATTTTACATCTAAAACACGTCTTTACAATACATTTGGGTGAATATAAAAGGTCGTAAAAAAATTTTGAAATACAGGTGATGAATCCGCTAAATATCGTCCTAAGTCATTTCTATTAAACTAATCATACTTTTTATATTTTTAACGTTAAGTTCACATTATTTTACATCTAAAACACGTCTTTACAATACATTTGGGTGAATATAAAAGGTCGTAAAAAAATTTTGAAATACAGGTGATGAATCCGCTAAATATCGTCTTAAGTCATTTCTATTAAACTAATCATACTATTTATATTTTTAACGTTAAGTTCACATTATTTTACATCTAAAACACGTGTTTACAATACATTTGGGTGAATACAATAAATAGAAAAAAAATTTGGGAAAAAATTTGGTAAAAAATGGTGATAATTTCGCTAAATATCGATTAAAGTCATTAGTATTGAACTAATCATACTTTTTATATTTTTAACGTTATGTTCACATTATTTTACATCTAAAACACGTCTTTACAATACATTTGGGTGAATATAAATGGTCGTAAAAAATTTTGAAATACAGGTGATGAATCCGCCAAATATCGACTTAAGTCATTTCTATTAAACTAATCATACTTTTTATATTTTTAACGTTAAGTTCACATTATTTTACATCTAAAACACGTCTTTACAATACATTTGAGTGAATATAAAAGGTCGTAAAAAAATTTGGGAAAAAATTTGGTAAAAAATGGTGATAATTCCGCTAAATATCGTATAAAGTCATTTGTATTGAACTAATCATACTTTTTATATTTTTATCGTTAAGTTCACATTATTTTACATCTAAAACACGTCTTTACAATACATTTGGGTGAATATAAAAGGTCGTAAAAAAATTTTGAAATACAGGTGATGAAACCGCTAAATATCGTCTTAAGTCATTTCTATTAAACTAATCATACTTTTTATATTTTTAACGTTAAATTCACATTATTTTACATCTAAAACACGTATTTACAATACATTTGGGTGAATACAAAAAATAGAAAAAAATTTTGGGAAAAAATTGGGTAAAAAATGGTGATAATTCCGCTAAATATCGTTTAAAGTCATTTGTATTGAACTAATCATACTTTTTATATTTTTATCGTTAAGTTCACATTATTTTACATCTAAAACACATCTTTACAATACATTTGGGTGAATATAAAAGGTCGTAAAAAAAATTTGAAATACAGGTGATAATTCCGCTAAATATCGTTTAAAGTCATTTGTATTGAACTAATCATACCTTTTTATATTTTTATCGTTAAGTTCACATAATTTTACATCTAAAACACGTCTTTACAATACATTTGGGTGAATATAAAAGGTCGTAAAAAAATTTTGAAATACAGGTGATGAATCCGCTAAATATCGTCCTAAGTCATTTCTATTAAACTAATCATACTTTTTACATTTTTAACGTTAAGTTCACATTATTTTACATCTAAAACACGTGTTTACAATACATTTGGGTGAATACAATAAATAGAAAAAAAATTTGGTAAAAAATGGTGATAATTCCGCTAAATATCGTTTAAAGTCATTTGTATTGAACTAATCATACTTTTTATATTTTTTTTCGTTAAGTTCACATTATTTTACATCTAAAACACGTATTTACAATACATTTGGGTGAATACAAAAAATAGAAAAAAAATTTGGGAAAAAATTTGTAAAAAATGGTGATAATTCCGCTAAATATCGTTTAAAGTCATTTGTATTGAACTAATCATACTTTTTATATTTTTATCGTTAAGTTCACATTATTTTACATCTAAAACACGTCTTTACAATATATTTGGGTGAATATAAAAGGTCGTAAAAAAATTTTGAAATACAGGTGATGAAACCGCTAAATATCGTCTTAAGTCATTTCTATTAAACTAATCATACTTTTTATATTTTTAACGTTAAATTCACATTATTTTACATCTAAAACACGTATTTACAATACATTTGGGTGAATACAAAAAATAGAAAAAAAAATTGGGAAAAAATTGGGTAAAAAATGGTGATAATTCCGCTAAATATCGTTTAAAGTCATTTGTATTGAACTAATCATACTTTTTATATTTTTATCGTTAAGTTCACATAATTTTACATCTAAAACACGTCTTTACAATACATTTGGGTGAATATAAAAGGTCGTAAAAAAATTTTGAAATACAGGTGATGAATCCGCTAAATATCGTCCTAAGTCATTTCTATTAAACTAATCATACTTTTTATATTTTTAACGTTAAGTTCACATTATTTTACATCTAAAACACGTCTTTACAATACATTTGGGTGAATATAAAAGGTCGTAAAAAAATTTTGAAATACAGGTGATGAATCCGCTAAATATCGTCTTTAGTCATTTCTATTAAACTAATCATACTTTTTATATTTTTAACGTTAAGTTCACATTATTTTACATCTAAAACACGTATTTACAATACATTTGGGTGAATAAAAAAATAGAAAAAAAATTTGGGAAAAAATTGGGTAAAAAATGGTGATAATTCCGCTAAATATCATTTAAAGTCATTTGTATTGAACTAATCATACTTTTTATATTTTTATCGTTAAGTTCACATTATTTTACATCTAAAACACGTCTTTACAATACATTTGGGTGAATATAAAAGGTCGTAAAAAAATTTTGAAATACAGGTGATGAAACCGCTAAATATCGTCTTAAGTCATTTCTATTAAACTAATCATACTTTTTATATTTTTAACGTTAAATTCACATTATTTTACATCTAAAACACGTATTTACAATACATTTGGGTAAATATAAAAGGTCGTAAAAAAATTTTGAAATACAGGTGATAATTCCGCTAAATATCGTTTAAAGTCATTTGTATTGAACTAATCATACCTTTTTATATTTTTATCGTTAAGTTCACATAATTTAACATCTAAAACACGTCTTTACAATACATTTGGGTGAATATAAAAGGTCGTAAAAAAATTTTGAAATACAGGTGATGAATCCGCTAAATATCGTCCTAAGTCATTTGTATTGAACTAATCATACTATTTATATTTTTAACGTTAAGTTCACATTATTTTACATCTAAAACACGTGTTTACAATACATTTGGGTGATTACAATAAATAGAAAAAAAATTTGGGAAAAAATTGGGTAAAAAATGGAGATAATTCCGCTAAATATCGTTTAAAGTCATTTTTATTAAACTAATCATACTTTTTATATTTTTAACGTTAAGTTCACATTATTTCACATCTAAAACACGTCTTTACAATACATTTGGGTGAATATAAAAGGTCGTAAAAAAATTTTGAAATACAGGTGATGAATCCGCTAAATATCGTCTTAAGTCATTTCTATTAAACTAATCATACTTTTTATATTTTTAACGTTAAGTTCACATTATGTTACATCTAAAACACGTATTTACAATACATTTGGGTGAATAAAAAAAATAGAAAAAAAATTTGGGAAAAAATTGGGTAAAAAATGGTGATAATTCCGCTAAATATCGTTTAAAGTCATTTGTATTGAACTAATCATACTTTTTATATTTTTATCGTTAAGTTCACATAATTTTACATCTAAAACACGTCTTTACAATACATTTGGGTGAATATAAAAGGTCGTAAAAAAATTTTGAAATACAGGAGATGAATCCGCTAAATATCGTCCTAAGTCATTTCTATTAAACTAATCATACTTTTTATATTTTTAACGTTAAGTTCACATTATTTTACATCTAAAACACGTATTTACAATACATTTGGGTGAATAAAAAAATAGAAAAAAAATTTGGGAAAAAATTTGGTAAAAAATGGTGATAATTCCGCTAAATATCGTTTAAAGTCATTTGTATTGAACTAATCATACCTTTTTATATTTTTATCGTTAAGTTCACATAATTTTACATCTAAAACACGTCTTTACAATACATTTGGGTGAATATAAAAGGTCGTAAAAAAATTTTGAAATACAGGTGATAATTCCGCTAAATATCGTTTAAAGTCATTTGTATTGAACTAATCATACCTTTTTATATTTTTATCGTTAAGTTCACATTATTTTACATCTAAAACACGTATTTACAATACATTTGGGTGAATAAAAAAATAGAAAAAAAATTTGGGAAAAAATTGGGTAAAAAATGGTGATAATTCCGCTAAATATCATTTAAAGTCATTTGTATTGAACTAATCATACTTTTTATATTTTTATCGTTAAGTTCACATTATTTTACATCTAAAACACGTCTTTACAATACATTTGGGTGAATATAAAAGGTCGTAAAAAAATTTTGAAATACAGGTGATGAAACCGCTAAATATCGTCTTAAGTCATTTCTATTAAACTAATCATACTTTTTATATTTTTAACGTTAAATTCACATTATTTTACATCTAAAACACGTATTTACAATACATTTGGGTGAATATAAAAGGTCGTAAAAAAATTTTGAAATACAGGTGATAATTCCGCTAAATATCGTTTAAAGTCATTTGTATTGAACTAATCATACCTTTTTATATTTTTATCGTTAAGTTCACATAATTTAACATCTAAAACACGTCTTTACAATACATTTGGGTGAATATAAAAGGTCGTAAAAAAATTTTGAAATACAGGTGATGAATCCGCTAAATATCGTCCTAAGTCATTTGTATTGAACTAATCATACTATTTATATTTTTAACGTTAAGTTCACATTATTTTACATCTAAAACACGTGTTTACAATACATTTGGGTGATTACAATAAATAGAAAAAAAATTTGGGAAAAAATTGGGTAAAAAATGGAGATAATTCCGCTAAATATCGTTTAAAGTCATTTTTATTAAACTAATCATACTTTTTATATTTTTAACGTTAAGTTCACATTATTTCACATCTAAAACACGTCTTTACAATACATTTGGGTGAATATAAAAGGTCGTAAAAAAATTTTGAAATACAGGTGATGAATCCGCTAAATATCGTCTTAAGTCATTTCTATTAAACTAATCATACTTTTTATATTTTTAACGTTAAGTTCACATTATGTTACATCTAAAACACGTATTTACAATACATTTGGGTGAATAAAAAAAATAGAAAAAAAATTTGGGAAAAAATTGGGTAAAAAATGGTGATAATTCCGCTAAATATCGTTTAAAGTCATTTGTATTGAACTAATCATACTTTTTATATTTTTATCGTTAAGTTCACATAATTTTACATCTAAAACACGTCTTTACAATACATTTGGGTGAATATAAAAGGTCGTAAAAAAATTTTGAAATACAGGAGATGAATCCGCTAAATATCGTCCTAAGTCATTTCTATTAAACTAATCATACTTTTTTTATTTTTAACGTTAAGTTCACATTATTTTACATCTAAAACACGTATTTACAATACATTTGGGTGAATAAAAAAATAGAAAAAAAATTTGGGAAAAAATTTGGTAAAAAATGGTGATAATTCCGCTAAATATCGTTTAAAGTCATTTGTATTGAACTAATCATACCTTTTTATATTTTTATCGTTAAGTTCACATAATTTTACATCTAAAACACGTCTTTACAATACATTTGGGTGAATATAAAAGGTCGTAAAAAAATTTTGAAATACAGGTGATAATTCCGCTAAATATCGTTTAAAGTCATTTGTATTGAACTAATCATACCTTTTTATATTTTTATCGTTAAGGTCACATAATTTTACATCTAAAACACGTTTTTACAATACATTTGGGTGAATATAAAAGGTCGTAAAAAAATTTTGAAATACAGGTGATGAATCCGCTAAATATCGTCTTAAGTCATTTCTATTAAACTAATCATACTTTTTATATTTTTAACGTTAAGTTCACATTATTTTACATCTAAAACACGTATTTACAATACATTTGGGTGAATACAAAAAAGAGAAAAAAAATTTGGGAAAAAATTGGGTAAAAAATGGTGATAATTCCGCTAAATATCGTTTAAAGTCATTTGTATTGAACTAATCATACTTTTTATATTTTTATCGTTAAGTTCACATAATTTTACATCTAAAACACGTCTTTACAATACATTTGGGTGAATATAAAAGGTCGTAAAAAAATTTTGAAATACAGGTGATGAATCCGCTAAATATCGTCTCAAGTCATTTCTATTAAACTAATCATACTTTTTATATTTTTAACGTTAAGTTCACATTATGTTACATCTAAAACACGTATTTACAATACATTTGGGTGAATAAAAAAAATAGAAAAAAAATTTGGGAAAAAATTGGGTAAAAAATGGTGATAATTCCGCTAAATATCGTTTAAAGTCATTTGTATTGAACTAATCATACTTTTTATATTTTTATCGTTAAGTTCACATAATTTTACATCTAAAACACGTCTTTACAATACATTTGGGTGAATATAAAAGGTCGTAAAAAAATTTTGAAATACAGGTGATGAATCCGCTAAATATCGTCCTAAGTCATTTCTATTAAACTAATCATACTTTTTATATTTTTAACGTTAAGTTCACATTATTTTACATCTAAAACACGTGTTTACAATACATTTGGGTGATTACAATAAATAGAAAAAAAATTTGGGAAAAAATTGGGTAAAAAATGGAGATAATTCCGCTAAATATCGTTTAAAGTCATTTTTATTAAACTAATCATACTTTTTATATTTTTAACGTTAAGTTCACATTATTTCACATCTAAAACACGTCTTTACAATACATTTGGGTGAATATAAAAGGTCGTAAAAAAATTTTGAAATACAGGTGATGAATCCGCTAAATATCGTCTTAAGTCATTTCTATTAAACTAATCATACTTTTTATATTTTTAACGTTAAGTTCACATTATGTTACATCTAAAACACGTATTTACAATACATTTGGGTGAATAAAAAAAATAGAAAAAAAATTTGGGAAAAAATTGGGTAAAAAATGGTGATAATTCCGCTAAATATCGTTTAAAGTCATTTGTATTGAACTAATCATACTTTTTATATTTTTATCGTTAAGTTCACATAATTTTACATCTAAAACACGTCTTTACAATACATTTGGGTGAATATAAAAGGTCGTAAAAAAATTTTGAAATACAGGTGATGAATCCGCTAAATATCGTCCTAAGTCATTTCTATTAAACTAATCATACTTTTTATATTTTTAACGTTAAGTTCACATTATTTTACATCTAAAACACGTCTTTACAATACATTTGGGTGAATATAAAAGGTCGTAAAAAAATTTTGAAATACAGGTGATGAATCCGCTAAATATCGTCTTTAGTCATTTCTATTAAACTAATCATACTTTTTATATTTTTAACGTTAAGTTCACATTATTTTACATCTAAAACACGTATTTACAATACATTTGGGTGAATAAAAAAATAGAAAAAAAATTTGGGAAAAAATTGGGTAAAAAATGGTGATAATTCCGCTAAATATCATTTAAAGTCATTTGTATTGAACTAATCATACTTTTTATATTTTTATCGTTAAGTTCACATTATTTTACATCTAAAACACGTCTTTACAATACATTTGGGTGAATATAAAAGGTCGTAAAAAAATTTTGAAATACAGGTGATGAAACCGCTAAATATCGTCTTAAGTCATTTCTATTAAACTAATCATACTTTTTATATTTTTAACGTTAAATTCACATTATTTTACATCTAAAACACGTATTTACAATACATTTGGGTGAATATAAAAGGTCGTAAAAAAATTTTGAAATACAGGTGATAATTCCGCTAAATATCGTTTAAAGTCATTTGTATTGAACTAATCATACCTTTTTATATTTTTATCGTTAAGTTCACATAATTTAACATCTAAAACACGTCTTTACAATACATTTGGGTGAATATAAAAGGTCGTAAAAAAATTTTGAAATACAGGTGATGAATCCGCTAAATATCGTCCTAAGTCATTTGTATTGAACTAATCATACTATTTATATTTTTAACGTTAAGTTCACATTATTTTACATCTAAAACACGTGTTTACAATACATTTGGGTGATTACAATAAATAGAAAAAAAATTTGGGAAAAAATTGGGTAAAAAATGGAGATAATTCCGCTAAATATCGTTTAAAGTCATTTTTATTAAACTAATCATACTTTTTATATTTTTAACGTTAAGTTCACATTATTTCACATCTAAAACACGTCTTTACAATACATTTGGGTGAATATAAAAGGTCGTAAAAAAATTTTGAAATACAGGTGATGAATCCGCTAAATATCGTCTTAAGTCATTTCTATTAAACTAATCATACTTTTTATATTTTTAACGTTAAGTTCACATTATTTTACATCTAAAACACGTATTTACAATACATTTGGGTGAATAAAAAAATAGAAAAAAAATTTGGGAAAAAATTTGGTAAAAAATGGTGATAATTCCGCTAAATATCGTTTAAAGTCATTTGTATTGAACTAATCATACCTTTTTATATTTTTATCGTTAAGTTCACATAATTTTACATCTAAAACACGTCTTTACAATACATTTGGGTGAATATAAAAGGTCGTAAAAAAATTTTGAAATACAGGTGATAATTCCGCTAAATATCGTTTAAAGTCATTTGTATTGAACTAATCATACCTTTTTATATTTTTATCGTTAAGTTCACATAATTTTACATCTAAAACACGTTTTTACAATACATTTGGGTGAATATAAAAGGTCGTAAAAAAATTTTGAAATACAGGTGATGAATCCGCTAAATATCGTCCTAAGTCATTTCTATTAAACTAATCATACTTTTTTTATTTTTAACGTTAATTTCACATTATTTTACATCTAAAACACGTATTTACAATACATTTGGGTGAATACAAAAAATAGAAAAAAAATTTGGGAAAAAATTGGGTAAAAAATGGTGATAATTCCGCTAAATATCGTTTAAAGTCATTTCTATTAAACTAATCATACTTTTTATATTTTCAACGTTAAGTTCACATTATTTTACATCTAATACACGTCTTTACAATACATTTGGGTGAATATAAAAGGTCGTAAAAAAATTTTGAAATACAGGTGATGAATCCGCTAAATATCGTCTTAAGTCATTTCTATTAAACTAATCATACTTTTTATATTTTTAACGTTAAGTTCACATGATTTTACATCTAAAACACGTGTTTACAATACATTTGGGTGAATACAATAAATAGAAAAAAAATTTGGTAAAAAATGGTGATAATTCCGCTAAATATCGTTTAAAGTCATTTGTATTGAACTAATCATACTTTTTATATTTTTATCGTTACGTTCACATAATTTTACATCTAAAACACGTCTTTACAATACATTTGGGTGAATATAAAAGGTCGTAAAAAAATTTTGAAATACAGGTGATGAATCCGCTAAATATCGTCCTAAGTCATTTCTATTAAACTAATCATACTTTTTATATTTTTAACGTTAATTTCACATTATTTTACATCTAAAACACGTATTTACAATACATTTGGGTGAATACAAAAAATAGAAAAAAAATTTGGGAAAAAATTGGGTAAAAAATGGTGATAATTCCGCTAAATATCGTTTAAAGTCATTTGTATTGAACTAATCATACTTTTTATATTTTTATCGTTAAGTTCACATAATTTTACATCTAAAACACGTCTTTACAATACATTTAAATGAATATAAAAGGTCGTAAAAAAATTTTGAAATACAGGTGATGAATCCGCTAAATATCGTCTTAAGTCATTTCTATTAAACTAATCATACTATTTATATTTTTAACATTAAGTTCACATTATTTTACATCTAAAACACGTGTTTACAATACATTTGGGTGAATACAATAAATAGAAAAAAAATTTGGTAAAAAATGGTGATAATTCCGCTAAATATCGTTTAAAGTCATTTCTATTAAACTAATCATACTTTTTATATTTTTAACGTTAAGTTCACATTATTTTAAATCTAAAACACGTATTTACAATACATTTGGGTGAATAAAAAAATAGAAAAAAAATTTGGGAAAAAATTGGGTAAAAAATGGTGATAATTCCGCTAAATATCGTTTAATGTCATTTGTATTGAACTAATCATCCTTTTTATAATTTTATCGTTACGTTCACATAATTTTACATCTAAAACACGTCTTTACAATACATTTGGGTGAATATAAAAGGTCGTAAAAAAATTTTGAAATACAGGTGATGAATCCGCTAAATATCGTCCTAAGTCATTTCTATTAAACTAATCATACTTTTTATATTTTTACGTTAATTTCACATTATTTTACATCTAAAACACGTATTTACAATACATTTGGGTGAATACAAAAAATAGAAAAAAATTTGGGAAAAAATTGGGTAAAAAATGGTGATAATTCCGCTAAATATCGTTTAAAGTCATTTGTATTGAACTAATCATACTTTATATATTTTTATCGTTAAGTTCACATAATTTTACATCTAAAACACGTCTTTACAATACATTTGGGTGAATATAAAAGGTCGTAAAAAAATTTTGAAATACAGGTAATGAATCCGCTAAATATCGTCTTAAGTCATTTCTATTAAACTAATCATACTTTTTATATTTTTAACGTTAAGTTCACATTATTTTACATCTAAAACACGTATTTACAATACATTTGGGTGAATACAAAAAATAGAAAAAAAATTTGGGAAAAAATTGGGTAAAAAATGGTGATAATTCCGCTAAATATCGTTTAAAGTCATTTCTATTAAACTAATCATACTTTTTATATTTTCAACGTTAAGTTCACATTATTTTACATCTAAAACACGTCTTTACAATACATTTGGGTGAATATAAAAGGTCGTAAAAAAATTTTGAAATACAGGTGATGAATCCGCTAAATATCATCTTAAGTCATTTCTATTAAACTAATCATACTTTTTATATTTTTAACGTTAAGTTCACATGATTTTACATCTAAAACACGTGTTTACAATACATTTGGGTGAATACAATAAATAGAAAAAAAATTTGGTAAAAAATGGTGATAATTCCGCTAAATATCGTTTAAAGTCATTTGTATTGAACTAATCATACTTTTTATATTTTTAACGTTAAGTTCACATTATTTTACATCTAAAACACGTATTTACAATACATTTGGGTGAATACTAAAAATAAAAAAAAAAATTTGGGAAAAAATTGGGTAAAAAATGGTGATAATTCCGCTAAATATCGTTTAAAGTCATTTCTATTAAACTAATCATACTTTTTATATTTTTAACGTTAAGTTCACATTATTTTACATCTAAAACACGTCTTTACAATACATTTGGGTGAATATAAAAGGTCGTAAAAAAATTTTTAAATACAGGTGATGAATCCGCTAAATATCGTCTTAAGTCATTTCTATTAAACTAATCATACTTTTTATATTTTTAACGTTAAGTTCACATTATTTTACATCTAAAACACGTATTTACAATACATTTGGGTGAATAAAAAAATAGAAAAAAAATTTGGGAAAAAATTGGGTAAAAAATGGTGATAATTCCGCTAAATATCGTTTAATGTCATTTGTATTGAACTAATCATACTTTTTATATTTTTATCGTTACGTTCACATAATTTTACATCTAAAACACGTCTTTACAATACATTTGGGTGAATATAAAAGGTCGTAAAAAAATTTTGAAATACAGGTGATGAATCCGCTAAATATCGTCCTAAGTCATTTCTATTAAACTAATCATACTTTTTATATTTTTAACGTTAATTTCACATTATTTTACATCTAAAACACGTATTTACAATACATTTGGGTGAATACAAAAAATAGAAATAAAATTTGGGAAAAAATTGGGTAAAAAATGGTGATAATTCCGCTAAATATCGTTTAAAGTCATTTGTATTGAACTAATCATACTTTTTATATTTTTATCGTTAAGTTCACATAATTTTACATCTAAAACACGTCTTTACAATACATTTGGGTGAATATAAAAGGTCGTAAAAAAATTTTGAAATACAGGTGATGAATCCGCTAAATATCGTCTTAAGTCATTTCTATTAAACTAATCATACTATTTATATTTTTAACATTAAGTTCACATTATTTTACATCTAAAACACGTGTTTACAATACATTTGGGTGAATACAATAAATAGAAAAAAAATTTGGTAAAAAATGGTGATAATTCCGCTAAATATCGTTTAAAGTCATTTCTATTAAACTAATCATACTTTTTATATTTTTAACGTTAAGTTCACATTATTTTACATCTAAAACACGTATTTACAATACATTTGGGTGAATAAAAAAATAGAAAAAAAATTTGGGAAAAAATTGGGTAAAAAATGGTGATAATTCCGCTAAATATCGTTTAATGTCATTTGTATTGAACTAATCATACTTTTTATATTTTTATCGTTACGTTCACATTATTTTACATCTAAAACACGTCTTTACAATACATTTGGGTGAATATAAAAGGTCGTAAAAAAATTTTTAAATACAGGTGATGAATCCGCTAAATATCGTCTTAAGTCATTTCTATTAAACTAATCATACTTTTTATATTTTTAACGTTAAGTTCACATTATTTTACATCTAAAACACGTCTTTACAATACATTTAAATGAATATAAAAGGTCGTAAAAAAATTTTGAAATACAGGTGATGAATCCGCTAAATATCGTCTTAAGTCATTTCTATTAAACTAATCATACTATTTATATTTTTAACATTAAGTTCACATTATTTTACATCTAAAACACGTGTTTACAATACATTTGGGTGAATACAATAAATAGAAAAAAAATTTGGTAAAAAATGGTGATAATTCCGCTAAATATCGTTTAAAGTCATTTCTATTAAACTAATCATACTTTTTATATTTTTAACGTTAAGTTCACATTATTTTAAATCTAAAACACGTATTTACAATACATTTGGGTGAATAAAAAAATAGAAAAAAAATTTGGGAAAAAATTGGGTAAAAAATGGTGATAATTCCGCTAAATATCGTTTAATGTCATTTGTATTGAACTAATCATCCTTTTTATAATTTTATCGTTACGTTCACATAATTTTACATCTAAAACACGTCTTTACAATACATTTGGGTGAATATAAAAGGTCGTAAAAAAATTTTGAAATACAGGTGATGAATCCGCTAAATATCGTCCTAAGTCATTTCTATTAAACTAATCATACTTTTTATATTTTTACGTTAATTTCACATTATTTTACATCTAAAACACGTATTTACAATACATTTGGGTGAATACAAAAAATAGAAAAAAAATTTGGGAAAAAATTGGGTAAAAAATGGTGATAATTCCGCTAAATATCGTTTAAAGTCATTTGTATTGAACTAATCATACTTTATATATTTTTATCGTTAAGTTCACATAATTTTACATCTAAAACACGTCTTTACAATACATTTGGGTGAATATAAAAGGTCGTAAAAAAATTTTGAAATACAGGTGATGAATCCGCTAAATATCGTCTTAAGTCATTTCTATTAAACTAATCATACTTTTTATATTTTTAACGTTAAGTTCACATTATTTTACATCTAAAACACGTATTTACAATACATTTGGGTGAATACAAAAAATAGAAAAAAAATTTGGGAAAAAATTGGGTAAAAAATGGTGATAATTCCGCTAAATATCGTTTAAAGTCATTTCTATTAAACTAATCATACTTTTTATATTTTCAACGTTAAGTTCACATTATTTTACATCTAAAACACGTCTTTACAATACATTTGGGTGAATATAAAAGGTCGTAAAAAAATTTTGAAATACAGGTGATGAATCCGCTAAATATCATCTTAAGTCATTTCTATTAAACTAATCATACTTTTTATATTTTTAACGTTAAGTTCACATGATTTTACATCTAAAACACGTGTTTACAATACATTTGGGTGAATACAATAAATAGAAAAAAAATTTGGTAAAAAATGGTGATAATTCCGCTAAATATCGTTTAAAGTCATTTGTATTGAACTAATCATACTTTTTATATTTTTAACGTTAAGTTCACATTATTTTACATCTAAAACACGTATTTACAATACATTTGGGTGAATACTAAAAATAAAAAAAAAAATTTGGGAAAAAATTGGGTAAAAAATGGTGATAATTCCGCTAAATATCGTTTAAAGTCATTTCTATTAAACTAATCATACTTTTTATATTTTTAACGTTAAGTTCACATTATTTTACATCTAAAACACGTCTTTACAATACATTTGGGTGAATATAAAAGGTCGTAAAAAAATTTTTAAATACAGGTGATGAATCCGCTAAATATCGTCTTAAGTCATTTCTATTAAACTAATCATACTTTTTATATTTTTAACGTTAAGTTCACATTATTTTACATCTAAAACACGTATTTACAATACATTTGGGTGAATAAAAAAATAGAAAAAAAATTTGGGAAAAAATTGGGTAAAAAATGGTGATAATTCCGCTAAATATCGTTTAATGTCATTTGTATTGAACTAATCATACATTTTATATTTTTATCGTTACGTTCACATAATTTCACATCTAAAACACGTCTTTACAATACATTTGGGTGAATATAAAAGGTCGTAAAAAAATTTTGAAATACAGGTGATGAATCCGCTAAATATCGTCCTAAGTCATTTCTATTAAACTAATCATACTTTTTATATTTTTAACGTTAATTTCACATTATTTTACATCTAAAACACGTATTTACAATACATTTGGGTGAATACAAAAAATAGAAAAAAAATTTGGGAAAAAATTGGGTAAAAAATGGTGATAATTCCGCTAAATATCGTTTAAAGTCATTTGTATTGAACTAATCATACTTTTTATATTTTTATCGTTAAGTTCACATAATTTTACATCTAAAACACGTCTTTACAATACATTTGGGTGAATATAAAAGGTCGTAAAAAAATTTTGAAATACAGGTGATGAATCCGCTAAATATCGTCTTAAGTCATTTCTATTAAACTAATCATACTATTTATATTTTTAACATTAAGTTCACATTATTTTACATCTAAAACACGTGTTTACAATACATTTGGGTGAATACAATAAATAGAAAAAAAATTTGGTAAAAAATGGTGATAATTCCGCTAAATATCGTTTAAAGTCATTTCTATTAAACTAATCATACTTTTTATATTTTTAACGTTAAGTTCACATTATTTTACATCTAAAACACGTATTTACAATACATTTGGGTGAATAAAAAAATAGAAAAAAAATTTGGGAAAAAATTGGGTAAAAAATGGTGATAATTCCGCTAAATATCGTTTAATGTCATTTGTATTGAACTAATCATACTTTTTATATTTTTATCGTTACGTTCACATTATTTTACATCTAAAACACGTCTTTACAATACATTTGGGTGAATATAAAAGGTCGTAAAAAAATTTTGAAATATAGGTGATGAATCCGCTAAATATCGTCCTAAGTCATTTCTATTAAACTAATCATACTTTTTATATTTTTACGTTAATTTCACATTATTTTACATCTAAAACACGTATTTACAATACATTTGGGTGAATACAAAAAATAGAAAAAAAATTTGGGAAAAAATTTGGTAAAAAATGGTGATAATTCCGCTAAATATCGTTTAAAGTCATTTGTATTGAACTAATCATACTTTTTATATTTTTATCGTTAAGTTCACATTATTTTACATCTAAAACACGTCTTTACAATACATTTGGGTGAATATAAAAGTTCGTAAAAAAATTTTGAAATACAGGTGATGAAACCGCTAAATATCGTCTTAAGTCATTTCTATTAAACTAATCATACTTTTTATATTTTTAACGTTAAATTCACATTATTTTACATCTAAAACACGTATTTACAATACATTTGGGTGAATACAAAAAATAGAAAAAAAATTTGGGAAAAAATTGGGTAAAAAATGGTGATAATTCCGCTAAATATCGTTTAAAGTCATTTCTATTAAACTACTCATACTTTTTATATTTTTAACGTTAAGTTCACATTATTTTACATCTAAAACACGTCTTTACAATACATTTGGGTGATTATAAAAGGTCGTAAAAAAATTTTGAAATACAGGTGATGAATCCGCTAAATATCGTCTTAAGTCATTTCTATTAAACTAATCATACTTTTTATATTTTTAACGTTAAGTTCAAATTATTTTACATCTAAAACACGTATTTACAATACATTTGGGTGAATAAAAAAATAGAAAAAAAATTTGGGAAAAAGTTGGGTAAAAAATGGTGATAATTCCGCTAAATATCGTTTAAAGTCATTTGTGTTGAACTAATCATACTTTTTATATTTTTAACGTTAAGTTCACATTATTTTACATCTAAAACACGTCTTTACAATACATTTGGGTGATTATAAAAGGTCGTAAAAAAATTTTGAAATACAGGTGATGAATCCGCTAAATATCGTCTTAAGTCATTTCTATTAAACTAATCATACTTTTTATATTTTTAACGTTAAGTTCACATTATTTTACATCTAAAACACGTGTTTACAATACATTTGAGTGAATACAATAAATAGAAAAAAAATTTGGTAAAAAATGGTGATAATTCCGCTAATTATCGTTTAAAGTCATTTGTATTGAACTAATCATACTTTTTATATTTTTTTTCGTTAAGTTCACATTATTTTACATCTAAAACACGTATTTACAATACATTTGGGTGAATACAAAAAATAGAAAAAAAATTTGGGAAAAAATTTGTAAAAAATGGTGATAATTCCGCTAAATATCGTTTAAAGTCATTTGTATTGAACTAATCATACTTTTTATATTTTTATCGTTAAGTTCACATTATTTTACATCTAAAACACGTCTTTACAATATATTTGGGTGAATATAAAAGGTCGTAAAAAAATTTTGAAATACAGGTGATGAAACCGCTAAATATCGTCTTAAGTCATTTCTATTAAACTAATCATACTTTTTATATTTTTAACGTTAAATTCACATTATTTTACATCTAAAACACGTATTTACAATACATTTGGGTGAATACAAAAAATAGAAAAAAAAATTGGGAAAAAATTGGGTAAAAAATGGTGATAATTCCGCTAAATATCGTTTAAAGTCATTTGTATTGAACTAATCATACTTTTTATATTTTTATCGTTACGTTCACATAATTTTACATCTAAAACACGTCTTTATAATACATTTGGGTGAATATAAAAGGTCGTAAAAAAATTTTGAAATACTGGTGATGAATCCGCTAAATATTGTCTTAAGTCATTTCTATTAAACTAATCATACTTTTTATATTTTTAACGTTAAGTTCACATTAATTTACATCTAAAACACGTGTTTACAATACATTTGGGTGAATACAATAAATAGAAAAAAAATTTGGGAAAAAATTTGGTAAAAAATGGTGATAATTTCGCTAAATATCGATTAAAGTCATTTGTATTGAACTAATCATACTTTTTATATTTTTATCGTTAAGTTCACATTATTTTACATCTAAAACACGTCTTTACAATACATTTGGGTGAATATAAAAGGTCGTAAAAAAATTTTGAAATACAGGTGATGAATCCGCTAAATATCGTCTTAAGTCATTTCTATTAAATTAATCATACTTTTTATATTTTTAACGTTAAAGTCACATTATTTTACATCTAAAACACGTGTTTACAATACATTTGGGTGAATACAATAAATAGAAAAAAAATTTGGGAAAAAATTTGGTAAAAAATGGTGATAATTCCGCTAAATATCGTTTAAAGTCATTTGTATTGAACTAATCATACTTTTTATATTTTTATCGTTACGTTCACATAATTTTACATCTAAAACTCGTATTTATAATACATTTGGGTGAATATAAAAGGTCGTAAAAAAATTTTGAAATACAGGTGATGAATCCGCTAAATATCATCCTAAGTCATTTCTATTAAACTAATCATACTTTTTATATTTTTAACGTTAAGTTCACATTATTTTACATCTAAAACACGTATTTACAATACATTTGGGTGAATACAAAAAATAGAAAAAAAATTCGGGAAAAAATTGGGTAAAAAATGGTGATAATTCCGCTAAATATCGTTTAAAGTCATTTGTATTGAACTAATCATACTTTTTATATTTTTAACGTTAAGTTCACATTATTTTACATCTAAAACACGTATTTACAATACATTTGGATGAATAAAAAAATAGAAAAAAAATTTGGGAAAAAATTGGGTAAAAAATGGTGATAATTCCGCTAAATATCGTTTAAAGTCATTTGTATTGAACTAATCATACTTTTTATATTTTTAACGTTAAGTTCACATTATTTTACATCTAAAACACGTCTTTACAATACATTTGGGTGATTATAAAAGGTCGTAAAAAAATTTTGAAATACAGGTGATGAATCCGCTAAATATCGTCTTAAGTCATTTGTATTGAACTAATCATACTTTTTATATTTTTATCGTTAAGTTCACATAATTTTACATCTAAAACACGTCTTTACAATACATTTGGGTGAATATAAAAGGTCGTAAAAAAATTTTGAAATACAGGTGATGAATCCGCTAAATATCGTCTTAAGTCATTTCTATTAAACTAATCATACTATTTATATTATTAACGTTAAGTTCACATTATTTTACATCTAAAACACGTGTTTACAATACATTTGGGTGAATACAATAAATAGAAAAAAAATTTGGTAAAAAATGGTGATAATTCCGCTAAATATCGTTTAAAGTCATTTGTATTGAACTAATCATACTTTTTATATTTTTAACGTTAAGTTCACATTATTTTACATCTAAAACACATATTTACAATACATTTGGGTGAATACAAAAAATAGAAAAAAAATTTGGGAAAAAATTTGGTAAAAAATGGTGATAATTCCGCTAAATATCGTTTAAAGTCATTTGTATTGAACTAATCATACTTTTTATATTTTTATCGTTAAGTTCACATTATTTTACATCTAAAACACGTCTTTACAATACATTTGGGTGAACATAAAAGTTCGTAAAAAAATTTTGAAATACAGGTGATGAAACCGCTAAATATCGTCTTAAGTCATTTCTATTAAACTAATCATACTTTTTATATTTTTAACGTTAAATTCACATTATTTTACATCTAACACACGTATTTACAATACATTTGGGTGAATACAAAAAATAGAAAAAAAATTTGGGAAAAAATTGGGTAAAAAATGGTGATAATTCCGCTAAATATCGTTTAAAGTCATTTCTATTAAACTACTCATACTTTTTATATTTTTAACGTTAAGTTCACATTATTTTACATCTAAAACACGTCTTTACAATACATTTGGGTGATTATAAAAGGTCGTAAAAAAATTTTGAAATACAGGTGATGAATCCGCTAAATATCGTCTTAAGTCATTTCTATTAAACTAATCATACTTTTTATATTTTTAACGTTAAGTTCACATTATTTTACATCTAAAACACGTATTTACAATACATTTGGGTGAATACAAAAAATAGAAAAAAAATTTGGGAAAAAATTGGGTAAAAAATGGTGATAATTCCGCTAAATATCGTTTAAAGTCATTTGTATTGAACTAATCATACTTTTTATATTTTTTTTCGTTAAGTTCACATTATTTTACATCTAAAACACGTATTTACAATACATTTGGGTGAATACAAAAAATAGAAAAAAAATTTGGGAAAAAATTTGTAAAAAATGGTGATAATTCCGCTAAATATCGTTTAAAGTCATTTGTATTGAACTAATCATACTTTTTATATTTTTATCGTTAAGTTCACATTATTTTACATCTAAAACACGTCTTTACAATATATTTGGGTGAATATAAAAGGTCGTAAAAAAATTTTGAAATACAGGTGATGAAACCGCTAAATATCGTCTTAAGTCATTTCTATTAAACTAATCATACTTTTTATATTTTTAACGTTAAATTCACATTATTTTACATCTAAAACACGTATTTACAATACATTTGGGTGAATACAAAAAATAGAAAAAAAAATTGGGAAAAAATTGGGTAAAAAATGGTGATAATTCCGCTAAATATCGTTTAAAGTCATTTGTATTGAACTAATCATACTTTTTATATTTTTATCGTTACGTTCACATAATTTTACATCTAAAACACGTCTTTATAATACATTTGGGTGAATATAAAAGGTCGTAAAAAAATTTTGAAATACTGGTGATGAATCCGCTAAATATCGTCTTAAGTCATTTCTATTAAACTAATCATACTTTTTATATTTTTAACGTTAAGTTCACATTAATTTACATCTAAAACACGTGTTTACAATACATTTGGGTGAATACAATAAATAGAAAAAAAATTTGGGAAAAAATTTGGTAAAAAATGGTGATAATTTCGCTAAATATCGATTAAAGTCATTTGTATTGAACTAATCATACTTTTTATATTTTTATCGTTAAGTTCACATTATTTTACATCTAAAACACGTCTTTACAATACATTTGGGTGAATATAAAAGGTCGTAAAAAAATTTTGAAATACAGGTGATGAATCCGCTAAATATCGTCTTAAGTCATTTCTATTAAATTAATCATACTTTTTATATTTTTAACGTTAAAGTCACATTATTTTACATCTAAAACACGTGTTTACAATACATTTGGGTGAATACAATAAATAGAAAAAAAATTTGGGAAAAAATTTGGTAAAAAATGGTGATAATTCCGCTAAATATCGTTTAAAGTCATTTGTATTGAACTAATCATACTTTTTATATTTTTATCGTTACGTTCACATAATTTTACATCTAAAACTCGTATTTATAATACATTTGGGTGAATATAAAAGGTCGTAAAAAAAATTTGAAATACAGGTGATGAATCCGCTAAATATCATCCTAAGTCATTTCTATTAAACTAATCATACTTTTTATATTTTTAACGTTAAATTCACATTATTTTACATCTAACACACGTATTTACAATACATTTGGGTGAATACAAAAAATAGAAAAAAAATTTGGGAAAAAATTTGGTAAAAAATGGTGATAATTACGCTAAATATCGATTAAAGTCATTTGTATTGAACTAATCATACTTTTTATATTTTTATCGTTAAGTTCACATTATTTTACATCTAAAACACGTCTTTACAATACATTTGGGTGAATATAAAAGGTCGTAAAAAAATTTTGAAATACAGGTGATGAATCCGCTAAATATCGTCTTAAGTCATTTCTATTAAATTAATCATACTTTTTATATTTTTAACGTTAAAGTCACATTATTTTACATCTAAAACACGTGTTTACAATACATTTGGGTGAATACAATAAATAGAAAAAAAATTTGGGAAAAAATTTGGTAAAAAATGGTGATAATTCCGCTAAATATCGTTTAAAGTCATTTGTATTGAACTAATCATACTTTTTATATTTTTATCGTTACGTTCACATAATTTTACATCTAAAACTCGTATTTATAATACATTTGGGTGAATATAAAAGGTCGTAAAAAAATTTTGAAATACAGGTGATGAATCCGCTAAATATCATCCTAAGTCATTTCTATTAAACTAATCATACTTTTTATATTTTTAACGTTAAGTTCACATTATTTTACATCTAAAACACGTATTTACAATACATTTGGGTGAATACAAAAAATAGAAAAAAAATTCGGGAAAAAATTGGGTAAAAAATGGTGATAATTCCGCTAAATATCGTTTAAAGTCATTTGTATTGAACTAATCATACTTTTTATATTTTTAACGTTAAGTTCACATTATTTTACATCTAAAACACGTATTTACAATACATTTGGATGAATAAAAAAATAGAAAAAAAATTTGGGAATAAATTGGGTAAAAAATGGTGATAATTCCGCTAAATATCGTTTAAAGTCATTTGTATTGAACTAATCATACTTTTTATATTTTTAACGTTAAGTTCACATTATTTTACATCTAAAACACGTCTTTACAATACATTTGGGTGATTATAAAAGGTCGTAAAAAAATTTTGAAATACAGGTGATGAATCCGCTAAATATCGTCTTAAGTCATTTGTATTGAACTAATCATACTTTTTATATTTTTATCGTTAAGTTCACATAATTTTACATCTAAAACACGTCTTTACAATACATTTGGGTGAATATAAAAGGTCGTAAAAAAATTTTGAAATACAGGTGATGAATCCGCTAAATATCGTCTTAAGTCATTTCTATTAAACTAATCATACTATTTATATTATTAACGTTAAGTTCACATTATTTTACATCTAAAACACGTGTTTACAATACATTTGGGTGAATACAATAAATAGAAAAAAAATTTGGTAAAAAATGGTGATAATTCCGCTAAATATCGTTTAAAGTCATTTGTATTGAACTAATCATACTTTTTATATTTTTAACGTTAAGTTCACATTATTTTACATCTAAAACACATATTTACAATACATTTGGGTGAATACAAAAAATAGAAAAAAAATTTGGGAAAAAATTTGGTAAAAAATGGTGATAATTCCGCTAAATATCGTTTAAAGTCATTTGTATTGAACTAATCATACTTTTTATATTTTTATCGTTAAGTTCACATTATTTTACATCTAAAACACGTCTTTACAATACATTTGGGTGAACATAAAAGTTCGTAAAAAAATTTTGAAATACAGGTGATGAAACCGCTAAATATCGTCTTAAGTCATTTCTATTAAACTAATCATACTTTTTATATTTTTAACGTTAAATTCACATTATTTTACATCTAACACACGTATTTACAATACATTTGGGTGAATACAAAAAATAGAAAAAAAATTTGGGAAAAAATTGGGTAAAAAATGGTGATAATTCCGCTAAATATCGTTTAAAGTCATTTCTATTAAACTACTCATACTTTTTATATTTTTAACGTTAAGTTCACATTATTTTACATCTAAAACACGTCTTTACAATACATTTGGGTGATTATAAAAGGTCGTAAAAAAATTTTGAAATACAGGTGATGAATCCGCTAAATATCGTCTTAAGTCATTTCTATTAAACTAATCATACTTTTTATATTTTTAACGTTAAGTTCACATTATTTTACATCTAAAACACGTATTTACAATACATTTGGGTGAATACAATAAATAGAAAAAAAATTTGGTAAAAAATGGTGATAATTCCGCTAAATATCGTTTAAAGTCATTTGTATTGAACTAATCATACTTTTTATATTTTTAACGTTAAGTTCACATTATTTTACATCTAAAACACATATTTACAATACATTTGGGTGAATACAAAAAATAGAAAAAAAATTTGGGAAAAAATTTGGTAAAAAATGGTGATAATTCCGCTAAATATCGTTTAAAGTCATTTGTATTGAACTAATCATACTTTTTATATTTTTATCGTTAAGTTCACATTATTTTACATCTAAAACACGTCTTTACAATACATTTGGGTGAATATAAAAGGTCGTAAAAAAATTTTGAAATACAGGTGATGAAACCGCTAAATATCGTCTTAAGTCATTTCTATTAAACTAATCATACTTTTTATATTTTTAACGTTAAATTCACATTATTTTACATCTAAAACACGTATTTACAATACATTTGGGTGAATACAAAAAATAGAAAAAAAATTTGGGAAAAAATTGGGTAAAAAATGGTGATAATTCCGCTAAATATCGTTTAAAGTCATTTCTATTAAACTACTCATACTTTTTATATTTTTAACGTTAAGTTCACATTATTTTACATCTAAAACACGTCTTTACAATACATTTGGGTGATTATAAAAGGTCGTAAAAAATTTTGAAATACAGGTGATGAATCCGCTAAATATCGTCTTAAGTCATTTGTATTGAACTAATCATACTTTTTATATTTTTATCGTTAAGTTCACATAATTTTACATCTAAAACACGTCTTTACAATACATTTGGGTGAATATAAAAGGTCGTAAAAAAATTTTGAAATACAGGTGATGAATCCGCTAAATATCGTCTTAAGTCATTTCTATTAAACTAATCATACTATTTATATTATTAACGTTAAGTTCACATTATTTTACATCTAAAACACGTGTTTACAATACATTTGGGTGAATACAATAAATAGAAAAAAAATTTGGTAAAAAATGGTGATAATTCCGCTAAATATCGTTTAAAGTCATTTGTATTGAACTAATCATACTTTTTATATTTTTAACGTTAAGTTCACATTATTTTACATCTAAAACACATATTTACAATACATTTGGGTGAATACAAAAAATAGAAAAAAAATTTGGGAAAAAATTGGGTAAAAAATGGTGATAATTCCGCTAAATATCGTTTAAAGTCATTTGTATTGAACTAATCATACTTTTTATATTTTTATCGTTAAGTTCACATAATTTTACATCTAAAACACGTCTTTACAATACATTTGGGTGAATATAAAAGGTCGTAAAAAAATTTTGAAATACAGGTGATGAATCCGCTAAATATCGTCTTAAGTCATTTCTATTAAACTAATCATACTTTTTATATTTTTAACGTTAAGTTCACATTATTTTACATCTAAAACACGTATTTACAATACATTTGGATGAATAAAAAAATAGAAAAAAAATTTGGGAAAAAATTGGGTAAAAAATGGTGATAATTCCGCTAAATATCGTTTAAAGTCATTTGTATTGAACTAATCATACTTTTTATATTTTTATCGTTAAGTTCACATAATTATACATCTAAAACACGTCTTTACAATACATTTGGTTGAATATAAAAGGTCGTAAAAAAATTTTGAAATACAGGTGATGAATCCGCTAAATATCGTCTTAAGTCATTTCTATTAAACTAATCATACTATTTATATTTTTAACGTTAAGTTCACATTATTTTACATCTAAAACACGTGTTTACAATACATTTGGGTGAATACAATAAATAGAAAAAAAATTTGGTAAAAAATGGTGATAATTCCACTAAATATCGTTTAAAGTCATTTGTATTGAACTAATCATACTTTTTATATTTTTAACGTTAAGTTCACATTATTTTACATCTAAAACACGTATTTACAATACATTTGGATGAATAAAAAAATAGAAAAAAAATTTGGGAAAAAATTGGGTAAAAAATGGTGATAATTCCGCTAAATATCGTTTAAAGTCATTTGTATTGAACTAATCATACTTTTTATATTTTTAACGTTAAGTTCACATTATTTTACATCTAAAACACGTCTTTACAATACATTTGGGTGATTATAAAAGGTCGTAAAAAAATTTTGAAATACAGGTGATGAATCCGCTAAATATCGTCTTAAGTCATTTGTATTGAACTAATCATACTTTTTATATTTTTATCGTTAAGTTCACATAATTTTACATCTAAAACACGTCTTTACAATACATTTGGGTGAATATAAAAGGTCGTAAAAAAATTTTGAAATACAGGTGATGAATCCGCTAAATATCGTCTTAAGTCATTTCTATTAAACTAATCATACTATTTATATTATTAACGTTAAGTTCACATTATTTTACATCTAAAACACGTGTTTACAATACATTTGGGTGAATACAATAAATAGAAAAAAAATTTGGTAAAAAATGGTGATAATTCCGCTAAATATCGTTTAAAGTCATTTGTATTGAACTAATCATACTTTTTATATTTTTAACGTTAAGTTCACATTATTTTACATCTAAAACACATATTTACAATACATTTGGGTGAATACAAAAAATAGAAAAAAAATTTGGGAAAAAATTTGGTAAAAAATGGTGATAATTCCGCTAAATATCGTTTAAAGTCATTTGTATTGAACTAATCATACTTTTTATATTTTTATCGTTAAGTTCACATTATTTTACATCTAAAACACGTCTTTACAATACATTTGGGTGAATATAAAAGGTCGTAAAAAAATTTTGAAATACAGGTGATGAATCCGCTAAATATCGTCTTAAGTCATTTCTATTAAATTAATCATACTTTTTATATTTTTAACGTTAAAGTCACATTATTTTACATCTAAAACACGTCTTTACAATACATTTGGGTGAATACAATAAATAGAAAAAAAATTTGGTAAAAAATGGTGATAATTCCGCTAAATATCGTTTAAAGTCATTTGTATTGAACTAATCATACTTTTTATATTTTTTTTCGTTAAGTTCACATTATTTTACATCTAAAACACGTATTTACAATACATTTGGGTGAATACAAAAAATAGAAAAAAATTTTGGGAAAAAATTTGTAAAAAATGGTGATAATTCCGCTAAATATCGTTTAAAGTCATTTGTATTGAACTAATCATACTTTTTATATTTTTATCGTTAAGTTCACATTATTTTACATCTAAAACACGTCTTTACAATACATTTGGGTGAATATAAAAGGTCGTAAAAAAATTTTGAAATACAGGTGATGAAACCGCTAAATATCGTCTTAAGTCTTTTCTATTAAACTAATCATACTTTTTATATTTTTAACGTTAAATTCACATTATTTTACATCTAAAACACGTATTTACAATACATTTGGGTGAATACAAAAAATAGAAAAAAAATTTGGGAAAAAATTGGGTAAAAAATGGTGATAATTCCGCTAAATATCGTTTAAAGTCATTTCTATTAAACTACTCATACTTTTTATATTTTTAACGTTAAGTTCACATTATTTTACATCTAAAACACGTCTTTACAATACATTTGGGTGATTATAAAAGGTCGTAAAAAAATTTTGAAATACAGGTGATGAATCCGCTAAATATCGTCTTAAGTCATTTGTATTGAACTAATCATACTTTTTATATTTTTATCGTTAAGTTCACATAATTTTACATCTAAAACACGTCTTTACAATACATTTGGGTGAATATAAAAGGTCGTAAAAAAATTTTGAAATACAGGTGATGAATCCGCTAAATATCGTCTTAAGTCATTTCTATTAAACTAATCATACTATTTATATTATTAACGTTAAGTTCACATTATTTTACATCTAAAACACGTGTTTACAATACATTTGGGTGAATACAATAAATAGAAAAAAAATTTGGTAAAAAATGGTGATAATTCCGCTAAATATCGTTTAAAGTCATTTGTATTGAACTAATCATACTTTTTATATTTTTAACGTTAAGTTCACATTATTTTACATCTAAAACACATATTTACAATACATTTGGGTGAATACAAAAAATAGAAAAAAAATTTGGGAAAAAATTGGGTAAAAAATGGTGATAATTCCGCTAAATATCGTTTAAAGTCATTTGTATTGAACTAATCATACTTTTTATATTTTTATCGTTAAGTTCACATAATTTTACATCTAAAACACGTCTTTACAATACATTTGGGTGAATATAAAAGGTCGTAAAAAAATTTTGAAATACAGGTGATGAATCCGCTAAATATCGTCTTAAGTCATTTCTATTAAACTAATCATACTTTTTATATTTTTAACGTTAAGTTCACATTATTTTACATCTAAAACACGTATTTACAATACATTTGGATGAATAAAAAAATAGAAAAAAAATTTGGGAAAAAATTGGGTAAAAAATGGTGATAATTCCGCTAAATATCGTTTAAAGTCATTTGTATTGAACTAATCATACTTTTTATATTTTTATCGTTAAGTTCACATAATTATACATCTATAACACGTCTTTACAATACATTTGGTTGAATATAAAAGGTCGTAAAAAAATTTTGAAATACAGGTGATGAATCCGCTAAATATCGTCTTAAGTCATTTCTATTAAACTAATCATACTATTTATATTTTTAACGTTAAGTTCACATTATTTTACATCTAAAACACGTGTTTACAATACATTTGGGTGAATACAATAAATAGAAAAAAAATTTGGTAAAAAATGGTGATAATTCCACTAAATATCGTTTAAAGTCATTTGTATTGAACTAATCATACTTTTTATATTTTTAACGTTAAGTTCACATTATTTTACATCTAAAACACGTATTTACAATACATTTGGATGAATAAAAAAATAGAAAAAAAATTTGGGAAAAAATTGGGTAAAAAATGGTGATAATTCCGCTAAATATCGTTTAAAGTCATTTGTATTGAACTAATCATACTTTTTATATTTTTAACGTTAAGTTCACATTATTTTACATCTAAAACACGTCTTTACAATACATTTGGGTGATTATAAAAGGTCGTAAAAAAATTTTGAAATACAGGTGATGAATCCGCTAAATATCGTCTTAAGTCATTTGTATTGAACTAATCATACTTTTTATATTTTTATCGTTAAGTTCACATAATTTTACATCTAAAACACGTCTTTACAATACATTTGGGTGAATATAAAAGGTCGTAAAAAAATTTTGAAATACAGGTGATGAATCCGCTAAATATCGTCTTAAGTCATTTCTATTAAACTAATCATACTATTTATATTATTAACGTTAAGTTCACATTATTTTACATCTAAAACACGTGTTTACAATACATTTGGGTGAATACAATAAATAGAAAAAAAATTTGGTAAAAAATGGTGATAATTCCGCTAAATATCGTTTAAAGTCATTTGTATTGAACTAATCATACTTTTTATATTTTTAACGTTAAGTTCACATTATTTTACATCTAAAACACATATTTACAATACATTTGGGTGAATACAAAAAATAGAAAAAAAATTTGGGAAAAAATTTGGTAAAAAATGGTGATAATTCCGCTAAATATCGTTTAAAGTCATTTGTATTGAACTAATCATACTTTTTATATTTTTATCGTTAAGTTCACATTATTTTACATCTAAAACACGTCTTTACAATACATTTGGGTGAATATAAAAGGTCGTAAAAAAATTTTGAAATACAGGTGATGAATCCGCTAAATATCGTCTTAAGTCATTTCTATTAAATTAATCATACTTTTTATATTTTTAACGTTAAAGTCACATTATTTTACATCTAAAACACGTCTTTACAATACATTTGGGTGAATACAATAAATAGAAAAAAAATTTGGTAAAAAATGGTGATAATTCCGCTAAATATCGTTTAAAGTCATTTGTATTGAACTAATCATACTTTTTATATTTTTTTTCGTTAAGTTCACATTATTTTACATCTAAAACACGTATTTACAATACATTTGGGTGAATACAAAAAATAGAAAAAAATTTTGGGAAAAAATTTGTAAAAAATGGTGATAATTCCGCTAAATATCGTTTAAAGTCATTTGTATTGAACTAATCATACTTTTTATATTTTTATCGTTAAGTTCACATTATTTTACATCTAAAACACGTCTTTACAATACATTTGGGTGAATATAAAAGGTCGTAAAAAAATTTTGAAATACAGGTGATGAAACCGCTAAATATCGTCTTAAGTCTTTTCTATTAAACTAATCATACTTTTTATATTTTTAACGTTAAATTCACATTATTTTACATCTAAAACACGTATTTACAATACATTTGGGTGAATACAAAAAATAGAAAAAAAATTTGGGAAAAAATTGGGTAAAAAATGGTGATAATTCCGCTAAATATCGTTTAAAGTCATTTCTATTAAACTACTCATACTTTTTATATTTTTAACGTTAAGTTCACATTATTTTACATCTAAAACACGTCTTTACAATACATTTGGGTGATTATAAAAGGTCGTAAAAAAATTTTGAAATACAGGTGATGAATCCGCTAAATATCGTCTTAAGTCATTTGTATTGAACTAATCATACTTTTTATATTTTTATCGTTAAGTTCACATAATTTTACATCTAAAACACGTCTTTACAATACATTTGGGTGAATATAAAAGGTCGTAAAAAAATTTTGAAATACAGGTGATGAATCCGCTAAATATCGTCTTAAGTCATTTCTATTAAACTAATCATACTATTTATATTATTAACGTTAAGTTCACATTATTTTACATCTAAAACACGTGTTTACAATACATTTGGGTGAATACAATAAATAGAAAAAAAATTTGGTAAAAAATGGTGATAATTCCGCTAAATATCGTTTAAAGTCATTTGTATTGAACTAATCATACTTTTTATATTTTTAACGTTAAGTTCACATTATTTTACATCTAAAACACATATTTACAATACATTTGGGTGAATACAAAAAATAGAAAAAAAATTTGGGAAAAAATTGGGTAAAAAATGGTGATAATTCCGCTAAATATCGTTTAAAGTCATTTGTATTGAACTAATCATACTTTTTATATTTTTATCGTTAAGTTCACATAATTTTACATCTAAAACACGTCTTTACAATACATTTGGGTGAATATAAAAGGTCGTAAAAAAATTTTGAAATACAGGTGATGAATCCGCTAAATATCGTCTTAAGTCATTTCTATTAAACTAATCATACTTTTTATATTTTTAACGTTAAGTTCACATTATTTTACATCTAAAACACGTATTTACAATACATTTGGATGAATAAAAAAATAGAAAAAAAATTTGGGAAAAAATTGGGTAAAAAATGGTGATAATTCCGCTAAATATCGTTTAAAGTCATTTGTATTGAACTAATCATACTTTTTATATTTTTATCGTTAAGTTCACATAATTATACATCTATAACACGTCTTTACAATACATTTGGTTGAATATAAAAGGTCGTAAAAAAATTTTGAAATACAGGTGATGAATCCGCTAAATATCGTCTTAAGTCATTTCTATTAAACTAATCATACTATTTATATTTTTAACGTTAAGTTCACATTATTTTACATCTAAAACACGTGTTTACAATACATTTGGGTGAATACAATAAATAGAAAAAAAATTTGGTAAAAAATGGTGATAATTCCACTAAATATCGTTTAAAGTCATTTGTATTGAACTAATCATACTTTTTATATTTTTTTTCGTTAAGTTCACATTATTTTACATCTAAAACACGTATTTACAATACATTTGGGTGAATACAAAAAATAGAAAAAAATTTTGGGAAAAAATTTGTAAAAAATGGTGATAATTCCGCTAAATATCGTTTAAAGTCATTTGTATTGAACTAATCATACTTTTTATATTTTTATCGTTACGTTCACATAATTATACATCTAAAACACGTCTTTACAATACATTTGGGTGAATACAAAAGGTCGTAAAAAAATTTTGAAATACAGGTGATGAATCCGCTAAATATCGTCTTAAGTCATTTCTATTAAACTGATCATACTATTTATATTTTTAACGTTAAGTTCACATTATTTTACATCTAAAACACGTGTTTACAATACATTTGAGTGAATACAATAAATAGAAAAAAAATTTGGTAAAAAATGGTGATAATTCCGCTAAATATCGTTTAAAGTCATTGGTATTGAACTAATCATACTTTTTATATTTTTTTTCGTTAAGTTCACATTATTTTACATCTAAAACACGTATTTACAATACATTTGGGTGAATACAAAAAATAGAAAAAAAATTTGGGAAAAAATTTGTAAAAAATGGTGATAATTCCGCTAAATATCGTTTAAAGTCATTTGTATTGAACTAATCATACTTTTTATATTTTTATCGTTAAGTTCACATTATTTTACATCTAAAACACGTCTTTACAATATATTTGGGTGAATATAAAAGGTCGTAAAAAAATTTTGAAATACAGGTGATGAAACCGCTAAATATCGTCTTAAGTCATTTCTATTAAACTAATCATACTTTTTATATTTTTAACGTTAAATTCACATTATTTTACATCTAAAACACGTATTTACAATACATTTGGGTGAATACAAAAAATAGAAAAAAAAATTGGGAAAAAATTGGGTAAAAAATGGTGATAATTCTGCTAAATATCGTTTAAAGTCATTTGTATTGAACTAATCATACTTTTTATATTTTTATCGTTACGTTCACATAATTTTACATCTAAAACACGTCTTTATAATACATTTGGGTGAATATAAAAGGTCGTAAAAAAATTTTGAAATACTGGTGATGAATCCGCTAAATATCGTCTTAAGTCATTTCTATTAAACTAATCATACTTTTTATATTTTTAACGTTAAGTTCACATTAATTTACATCTAAAACACGTGTTTACAATACATTTGGGTGAATACAATAAATAGAAAAAAAATTTGGGAAAAAATTTGGTAAAAAATGGTGATAATTTCGCTAAATATCGATTAAAGTCATTTGTATTGAACTAATCATACTTTTTATATTTTTATCGTTAAGTTCACATTATTTTACATCTAAAACACGTCTTTACAATACATTTGGGTGAATATTAAAGGTCGTAAAAAAATTTTGAAATACAGGTGATGAATCCGCTAAATATCGTCTTAAGTCATTTCTATTAAATTAATCATACTTTTTATATTTTTAACGTTAAAGTCACATTATTTTACATCTAAAACACGTGTTTACAATACATTTGGGTGAATACAATAAATAGAAAAAAAATTTGGGAAAAAATTTGGTAAAAAATGGTGATAATTCCGCTAAATATCGTTTAAAGTCATTTGTATTGAACTAATCATACTTTTTATATTTTTATCGTTACGTTCACATAATTTTACATCTAAAACTCGTATTTATAATACATTTGGGTGAATATAAAAGGTCGTAAAAAAATTTTGAAATACAGGTGATGAATCCGCTAAATATCATCCTAAGTCATTTCTATTAAACTAATCATACTTTTTATATTTTTAACGTTAAGTTCACATTATTTTACATCTAAAACACGTATTTACAATACATTTGGGTGAATACAAAAAATAGAAAAAAAATTCGGGAAAAAATTGGGTAAAAAATGGTGATAATTCCGCTAAATATCGTTTAAAGTCATTTGTATTGAACTAATCATACTTTTTATATTTTTAACGTTAAGTTCACATTATTTTACATCTAAAACACGTATTTACAATACATTTGGATGAATAAAAAAATAGAAAAAAAATTTGGGAAAAAATTGGGTAAAAAATGGTGATAATTCCGCTAAATATCGTCTTAAGTCATTTCTATTAAACTAATCATACTATTTATATTATTAACGTTAAGTTCACATTATTTTACATCTAAAACACGTGTTTACAATACATTTGGGTGAATACAATAAATAGAAAAAAAATTTGGTAAAAAATGGTGATAATTCCGCTAAATATCGTTTAAAGTCATTTGTATTGAACTAATCATACTTTTTATATTTTTAACGTTAAGTTCACATTATTTTACATCTAAAACACATATTTACAATACATTTGGGTGAATACAAAAAATAGAAAAAAAATTTGGGAAAAAATTTGGTAAAAAATGGTGATAATTCCGCTAAATATCGTTTAAAGTCATTTGTATTGAACTAATCATACTTTTTATATTTTTATCGTTAAGTTCACATTATTTTACATCTAAAACACGTCTTTACAATACATTTGGGTGAACATAAAAGTTCGTAAAAAAATTTTGAAATACAGGTGATGAAACCGCTAAATATCGTCTTAAGTCATTTTTATTAAACTAATCATACTTTTTATATTTTTAACGTTAAATTCACATTATTTTACATCTAACACACGTATTTACAATACATTTGGGTGAATACAAAAAATAGAAAAAAAATTTGGGAAAAAATTGGGTAAAAAATGGTGATAATTCCGCTAAATATCGTTTAAAGTCATTTCTATTAAACTACTCATACTTTTTATATTTTTAACGTTAAGTTCACATTATTTTACATCTAAAACACGTCTTTACAATACATTTGGGTGATTATAAAAGGTCGTAAAAAAATTTTGAAATACAGGTGATGAATCCGCTAAATATCGTCTTAAGTCATTTCTATTAAACTAATCATACTATTTATATTTTTAACGTTAAGTTCACATTATTTTACATCTAAAACACGTGTTTACAATACATTTGGGTGAATACAATAAATAGAAAAAAAATTTGGTAAAAAATGGTGATAATTCCACTAAATATCGTTTAAAGTCATTTGTATTGAACTAATCATACTTTTTATATTTTTTTTCGTTAAGTTCACATTATTTTACATCTAAAACACGTATTTACAATACATTTGGGTGAATACAAAAAATAGAAAAAAATTTTGGGAAAAAATTTGTAAAAAATGGTGATAATTCCGCTAAATATCGTTTAAAGTCATTTGTATTGAACTAATCATACTTTTTATATTTTTATCGTTACGTTCACATAATTATACATCTAAAACACGTCTTTACAATACATTTGGGTGAATACAAAAGGTCGTAAAAAAATTTTGAAATACAGGTGATGAATCCGCTAAATATCGTCTTAAGTCATTTCTATTAAACTGATCATACTATTTATATTTTTAACGTTAAGTTCACATTATTTTACATCTAAAACACGTGTTTACAATACATTTGGGTGAATACAATAAATAGAAAAAAAATTTGGTAAAAAATGGTGATAATTCCGCTAAATATCGTTTAAAGTCATTTGTATTGAACTAATCATACTTTTTATATTTTTTTTCGTTAAGTTCACATTATTTTACATCTAAAACACGTATTTACAATACATTTGGGTGAATACAAAAAATAGAAAAAAAATTTGGGAAAAAATTTGTAAAAAATGGTGATAATTCCGCTAAATATCGTTTAAAGTCATTTGTATTGAACTAATCATACTTTTTATATTTTTATCGTTAAGTTCACATTATTTTACATCTAAAACACGTCTTTACAATATATTTGGGTGAATATAAAAGGTCGTAAAAAAATTTTGAAATACAGGTGATGAAACCGCTAAATATCGTCTTAAGTCATTTCTATTAAACTAATCATACTTTTTATATTTTTAACGTTAAATTCACATTATTTTACATCTAAAACACGTATTTACAATACATTTGGGTGAATACAAAAAATAGAAAAAAAAATTGGGAAAAAATTGGGTAAAAAATGGTGATAATTCCGCTAAATATCGTTTAAAGTCATTTGTATTGAACTAATCATACTTTTTATATTTTTATCGTTACGTTCACATAATTTTACATCTAAAACACGTCTTTATAATACATTTGGGTGAATATAAAAGGTCGTAAAAAAATTTTGAAATACTGGTGATGAATCCGCTAAATATCGTCTTAAGTCATTTCTATTAAACTAATCATACTTTTTATATTTTTAACGTTAAGTTCACATTAATTTACATCTAAAACACGTGTTTACAATACATTTGGGTGAATACAATAAATAGAAAAAAAATTTGGGAAAAAATTTGGTAAAAAATGGTGATAATTTCGCTAAATATCGATTAAAGTCATTTGTATTGAACTAATCATACTTTTTATATTTTTATCGTTAAGTTCACATTATTTTACATCTAAAACACGTCTTTACAATACATTTGGGTGAATATAAAAGGTCGTAAAAAAATTTTGAAATATAGGTGATGAATCCGCTAAATATCGTCTTAAGTCATTTCTATTAAATTAATCATACTTTTTATATTTTTAACGTTAAAGTCACATTATTTTACATCTAAAACACGTGTTTACAATACATTTGGGTGAATACAATAAATAGAAAAAAAATTTGGGAAAAAATTTGGTAAAAAATGGTGATAATTCCGCTAAATATCGTTTAAAGTCATTTGTATTGAACTAATCATACTTTTTATATTTTTATCGTTACGTTCACATAATTTTACATCTAAAACTCGTATTTATAATACATTTGGGTGAATATAAAAGGTCGTAAAAAAATTTTGAAATACAGGTGATGAATCCGCTAAATATCATCCTAAGTCATTTCTATTAAACTAATCATACTTTTTATATTTTTAACGTTAAGTTCACATTATTTTACATCTAAAACACGTATTTACAATACATTTGGGTGAATACAAAAAATAGAAAAAAAATTTGGGAAAAAATTGGGTAAAAAATGGTGATAATTCCGCTAAATATCGTTTAAAGTCATTTGTATTGAACTAATCATACTTTTTATATTTTTAACGTTAAGTTCACATTATTTTACATCTAAAACACGTATTTACAATACATTTGGATGAATAAAAAAATAGAAAAAAAATTTGGGAAAAAATTGGGTAAAAAATGGTGATAATTCCGCTAAATATCGTTTAAAGTCATTTGTATTGAACTAATCATACTTTTTATATCTTTATCGTTAAGTTCACATAATTATACATCTAAAACACGTCTTTACAATACATTTGGGTGAATATAAAAGGTCATAAAAAAATTTTGAAATACAGGTGATGAATCCGCTAAATATCGTCTTAAGTCATTTCTATTAAACTAATCATACTATTTATATTTTTAACGTTAAGTTCACATTATTTTACATCTAAAACACGTGTTTACTATACATTTGGGTGAATACAATAAATAGAAAAAAAATTTGGTAAAAAATGGTGATAATTCCACTAAATATCGTTTAAAGTCATTTGTATTGAACTAATCATACTTTTTATATTTTTTTTCGTTAAGTTCACATTATTTTACATCTAAAACACGTATTTACAATACATTTGGGTGAATACAAAAAATAGAAAAAAATTTTGGGAAAAAATTTGTAAAAAATGGTGATAATTCCGCTAAATATCGTTTAAAGTCATTTGTATTGAACTAATCATACTTTTTATATTTTTATCGTTACGTTCACATAATTATACATCTAAAACACGTCTTTACAATACATTTGGGTGAATTCAAAAGGTCGTAAAAAAATTTTGAAATACAGGTGATGAATCCGCTAAATATCGTCTTAAGTCATTTCTATTAAACTGATCATACTATTTATATTTTAAACGTTAAGTTCACATTATTTTACATCTAAAACACGTGTTTACAATACATTTGGGTGAATACAATAAATAGAAAAAAAATTTGGTAAAAAATGGTGATAATTCCGCTAAATATCGTTTAAAGTCATTTGTATTGAACTAATCATACTTTTTATATTTTTTTTCGTTAAGTTCACATTATTTTACATCTAAAACACGTATTTACAATACATTTGGGTGAATACAAAAAATAGAAAAAAAATTTGGGAAAAAATTTGTAAAAAATGGTGATAATTCCGCTAAATATCGTTTAAAGTCATTTGTATTGAACTAATCATACTTTTTATATTTTTATCGTTAAGTTCACATTATTTTACATCTAAAACACGTCTTTACAATACATTTGGGTGAATATAAAAGGTCGTAAAAAAATTTTGAAATACAGGTGATGAAACCGCTAAATATCGTCTTAAGTCATTTCTATTAAACTAATCATACTTTTTATATTTTTAACGTTAAATTCACATTATTTTACATCTAAAACACGTATTTACAATACATTTGGGTGAATACAAAAAATAGAAAAAAAAATTGGGAAAAAATTGGGTAAAAAATGGTGATAATTCCGCTAAATATCGTTTAAAGTCATTTGTATTGAACTAATCATACTTTTTATATTTTTATCGTTACGTTCACATAATTTTACATCTAAAACACGTCTTTATAATACATTTGGGTGAATATAAAAGGTCGTAAAAAAATTTTGAAATACTGGTGATGAATCCGCTAAATATCGTCTTAAGTCATTTCTATTAAACTAATCATACTTTTTATATTTTTAACGTTAAGTTCACATTAATTTACATCTAAAACACGTGTTTACAATACATTTGGGTGAATACAATAAATAGAAAAAAAATTTGGGAAAAAATTTGGTAAAAAATGGTGATAATTTCGCTAAATATCGATTAAAGTCATTTGTATTGAACTAATCATACTTTTTATATTTTTATCGTTAAGTTCACATTATTTTACATCTAAAACACGTCTTTACAATACATTTGGGTGAATATAAAAGGTCGTAAAAAAATTTTGAAATATAGGTGATGAATCCGCTAAATATCGTCTTAAGTCATTTCTATTAAATTAATCATACTTTTTATATTTTTAACGTTAAAGTCACATTATTTTACATCTAAAACACGTGTTTACAATACATTTGGGTGAATACAATAAATAGAAAAAAAATTTGGGAAAAAATTTGGTAAAAAATGGTGATAATTCCGCTAAATATCGTTTAAAGTCATTTGTATTGAACTAATCATACTTTTTATATTTTTATCGTTACGTTCACATAATTTTACATCTAAAACTCGTATTTATAATACATTTGGGTGAATATAAAAGGTCGTAAAAAAATTTTGAAATACAGGTGATGAATCCGCTAAATATCATCCTAAGTCATTTCTATTAAACTAATCATACTTTTTATATTTTTAACGTTAAGTTCACATTATTTTACATCTAAAACACGTATTTACAATACATTTGGGTGAATACAAAAAATAGAAAAAAAATTTGGGAAAAAATTGGGTAAAAAATGGTGATAATTCCGCTAAATATCGTTTAAAGTCATTTGTATTGAACTAATCATACTTTTTATATTTTTAACGTTAAGTTCACATTATTTTACATCTAAAACACGTATTTACAATACATTTGGATGAATAAAAAAATAGAAAAAAAATTTGGGAAAAAATTGGGTAAAAAATGGTGATAATTCCGCTAAATATCGTTTAAAGTCATTTGTATTGAACTAATCATACTTTTTATATCTTTATCGTTAAGTTCACATAATTATACATCTAAAACACGTCTTTACAATACATTTGGGTGAATATAAAAGGTCATAAAAAAATTTTGAAATACAGGTGATGAATCCGCTAAATATCGTCTTAAGTCATTTCTATTAAACTAATCATACTATTTATATTTTTAACGTTAAGTTCACATTATTTTACATCTAAAACACGTGTTTACTATACATTTGGGTGAATACAATAAATAGAAAAAAAATTTGGTAAAAAATGGTGATAATTCCACTAAATATCGTTTAAAGTCATTTGTATTGAACTAATCATACTTTTTATATTTTTTTTCGTTAAGTTCACATTATTTTACATCTAAAACACGTATTTACAATACATTTGGGTGAATACAAAAAATAGAAAAAAATTTTGGGAAAAAATTTGTAAAAAATGGTGATAATTCCGCTAAATATCGTTTAAAGTCATTTGTATTGAACTAATCATACTTTTTATATTTTTATCGTTACGTTCACATAATTATACATCTAAAACACGTCTTTACAATACATTTGGGTGAATTCAAAAGGTCGTAAAAAAATTTTGAAATACAGGTGATGAATCCGCTAAATATCGTCTTAAGTCATTTCTATTAAACTGATCATACTATTTATATTTTAAACGTTAAGTTCACATTATTTTACATCTAAAACACGTGTTTACAATACATTTGGGTGAATACAATAAATAGAAAAAAAATTTGGTAAAAAATGGTGATAATTCCGCTAAATATCGTTTAAAGTCATTTGTATTGAACTAATCATACTTTTTATATTTTTTTTCGTTAAGTTCACATTATTTTACATCTAAAACACGTATTTACAATACATTTGGGTGAATACAAAAAATAGAAAAAAAATTTGGGAAAAAATTTGTAAAAAATGGTGATAATTCCGCTAAATATCGTTTAAAGTCATTTGTATTGAACTAATCATACTTTTTATATTTTTATCGTTAAGTTCACATTATTTTACATCTAAAACACGTCTTTACAATACATTTGGGTGAATATAAAAGGTCGTAAAAAAATTTTGAAATACAGGTGATGAAACCGCTAAATATCGTCTTAAGTCATTTCTATTAAACTAATCATACTTTTTATATTTTTAACGTTAAATTCACATTATTTTACATCTAAAACACGTATTTACAATACATTTGGGTGAATACAAAAAATAGAAAAAAAAATTGGGAAAAAATTGGGTAAAAAATGGTGATAATTCCGCTAAATATCGTTTAAAGTCATTTGTATTGAACTAATCATACTTTTTATATTTTTATCGTTACGTTCACATAATTTTACATCTAAAACACGTCTTTATAATACATTTGGGTGAATATAAAAGGTCGTAAAAAAATTTTGAAATACTGGTGATGAATCCGCTAAATATCGTCTTAAGTCATTTCTATTAAACTAATCATACTTTTTATATTTTTAACGTTAAGTTCACATTAATTTACATCTAAAACACGTGTTTACAATACATTTGGGTGAATACAATAAATAGAAAAAAAATTTGGGAAAAAATTTGGTAAAAAATGGTGATAATTTCGCTAAATATCGATTAAAGTCATTTGTATTGAACTAATCATACTTTTTATATTTTTATCGTTAAGTTCACATTATTTTACATCTAAAACACGTCTTTACAATACATTTGGGTGAATATAAAAGGTCGTAAAAAATTTTTGAAATACAGGTGATGAATCCGCTAAATATCGTCTTAAGTCATTTCTATTAAATTAATCATACTTTTTATATTTTTAACGTTAAAGTCACATTATTTTACATCTAAAACACGTGTTTACAATACATTTGGGTGAATACAATAAATAGAAAAAAAATTTGGGAAAAAATTTGGTAAAAAATGGTGATAATTCCGCTAAATATCGTTTAAAGTCATTTGTATTGAACTAATCATACTTTTTATATTTTTATCGTTACGTTCACATAATTTTACATCTAAAACACGTCTTTATAATACATTTGGGTGAATATAAAAGGTCGTAAAAAAATTTTGAAATACTGGTGATGAATCCGCTAAATATCGTCTTAAGTCATTTCTATTAAACTAATCATACTTTTTATATTTTTAACGTTAAGTTCACATTAATTTACATCTAAAACACGTGTTTACAATACATTTGGGTGAATACAATAAATAGAAAAAAAATTTGGGAAAAAATTTGGTAAAAAATGGTGATAATTCCGCTAAATATCGTTTAAAGTCATTTGTATTGAACTAATCATACTTTTTATATTTTTATCGTTACGTTCACATAATTTTACATCTAAAACTCGTATTTATAATACATTTGGGTGAATATAAAAGGTCGTAAAAAAATTTTGAAATACAGGTGATGAATCCGCTAAATATCATCCTAAGTCATTTCTATTAAACTAATCATACTTTTTATATTTTTAACGTTAAGTTCACATTATTTTACATCTAAAACACGTATTTACAATACATTTGGGTGAATACAAAAAATAGAAAAAAAATTTGGGAAAAAATTGGGTAAAAAATGGTGATAATTCCGCTAAATATCGATTAAAGTCATTTGTATTGAACTAATCATACTTTTTATATTTTTATCGTTAAGTTCACATTATTTTACATCTAAAACACGTCTTTACAATACATTTGGGTGAATATAAAAGGTCGTAAAAAAATTTTGAAATACAGGTGATGAATCCGCTAAATATCGTCTTAAGTCATTTCTATTAAATTAATCATACTTTTTATATTTTTAACGTTAAAGTCACATTATTTTACATCTAAAACACGTGTTTACAATACATTTGGGTGAATACAATAAATAGAAAAAAAATTTGGGAAAAAATTTGGTAAAAAATG
The DNA here is from genome assembly GCF_037042655.1 of Diuraphis noxia. NCBI lineage: Eukaryota > Metazoa > Arthropoda > Insecta > Hemiptera > Aphididae > Diuraphis > Diuraphis noxia. The sequence continues at coordinate 110,087,144 of NW_028301711.1, forward strand.
GTGATAATTCCGCTAAATATCGTTTAAAGTCATTTGTATTGAACTAATCATACTTTTTATATTTTTATCGTTACGTTCACATAATTTTACATCTAAAACTCGTATTTATAATACATTTGGGTGAATATAAAAGGTCGTAAAAAAATTTTGAAATACAGGTGATGAATCCGCTAAATATCATCCTAAGTCATTTCTATTAAACTAATCATACTTTTTATATTTTTAACGTTAAGTTCACATTATTTTACATCTAAAACACGTATTTACAATACATTTGGGTGAATACAAAAAATAGAAAAAAAATTTGGGAAAAAATTGGGTAAAAAATGGTGATAATTCCGCTAAATATCGTTTAAAGTCATTTGTATTGAACTAATCATACTTTTTATATTTTTAACGTTAAGTTCACATTATTTTACATCTAAAACACGTATTTACAATACATTTGGATGAATAAAAAAATAGAAAAAAAATTTGGGAAAAAATTGGGTAAAAAATGGTGATAATTCCGCTAAATATCGTTTAAAGTCATTTGTATTGAACTAATCATACTTTTTATATTTTTATCGTTAAGTTCACATAATTATACATCTAAAACACGTCTTTACAATACATTTGGGTGAATATAAAAGGTCGTAAAAAAATTTTGAAATACAGGTGATGAATCCGCTAAATATCGTCTTAAGTCATTTCTATTAAACTAATCATACTATTTATATTTTTAACGTTAAGTTCACATTATTTTACATCTAAAACACGTGTTTACAATACATTTGGGTGAATACAATAAATAGAAAAAAAATTTGGTAAAAAATGGTGATAATTCCACTAAATATCGTTTAAAGTCATTTGTATTGAACTAATCATACTTTTTATATTTTTTTTCGTTAAGTTCACATTATTTTACATCTAAAACACGTATTTACAATACATTTGGGTGAATACAAAAAATAGAAAAAAATTTTGGGAAAAAATTTGTAAAAAATGGTGATAATTCCGCTAAATATCGTTTAAAGTCATTTCTATTGAACTAATCATACTTTTTATATTTTTATCGTTACGTTCACATAATTATACATCTAAAACACGTCTTTACAATACATTTGGGTGAATACAAAAGGTCGTAAAAAAATTTTGAAATACAGGTGATGAAACCGCTAAATATCGTCTTAAGTCATTTCTATTAAACTAATCATACTTTTTATATTTTTAACGTTAAATTCACATTATTTTACATCTAAAACACGTATTTACAATACATTTGGGTGAATACAAAAAATAGAAAAAAAAATTGGGAAAAAATTGGGTAAAAAATGGTGATAATTCCGCTAAATATCGTTTAAAGTCATTTGTATTGAACTAATCATACTTTTTATATTTTTATCGTTACGTTCACATAATTTTACATCTAAAACACGTCTTTATAATACATTTGGGTGAATATAAAAGGTCGTAAAAAAATTTTGAAATACTGGTGATGAATCCGCTAAATATCGTCTTAAGTCATTTCTATTAAATTAATCATACTTTTTATATTTTTAACGTTAAGTTCACATTAATTTACATCTAAAACACGTGTTTACAATACATTTGGGTGAATACAATAAATAGAAAAAAAATTTGGGAAAAAATTTGGTAAAAAATGGTGATAATTTCGCTAAATATCGATTAAAGTAATTTGTATTGAACTAATCATACTTTTTATATTTTTATCGTTAAGTTCACATTATTTTACATCTAAAACACGTCTTTACAATACATTTGGGTGAATATAAAAGGTCGTAAAAAAATTTTGAAATACAGGTGATGCATCCGCTAAATATCGTCTTAAGTCATTTCTATTAAATTAATCATACTTTTTATATTTTTAACGTTAAAGTCACATTATTTTACATCTAAAACACGTGTTTACAATACATTTGGGTGAATACAATAAATAGAAAAAAAATTTGGGAAAAAATTTGGTAAAAAATGGTGATAATTCCGCTAAATATCGTTTAAAGTCATTTGTATTGAACTAATCATACTTTTTATATTTTTATCGTTACGTTCACATAATTTTACATCTAAAACTCGTATTTATAATACATTTGGGTGAATATAAAAGGTCGTAAAAAAATTTTGAAATACAGGTGATGAATCCGCTAAATATCATCCTAAGTCATTTCTATTAAACTAATCATACTTTTTATATTTTTAACGTTAAGTTCACATTATTTTACATCTAAAACACGTATTTACAATACATTTGGGTGAATACAAAAAATAGAAAAAAAATTTGGGAAAAAATTGGGTAAAAAATGGTGATAATTCCGCTAAATATCGTTTAAAGTCATTTGTATTGAACTAATCATACTTTTTATATTTTTATCGTTAAGTTCACATAATTTTACATCTAAAACACGTCTTTACAATACATTTGAGTGAATATAAAAGGTCGTAAAAAAATTTTGAAATACAGGTGATGAATCCGCTAAATATCGTCTTAAGTCATTTCTATTAAACTAATCATACTATTTATATTTTTAACGTTAAGTTCACATTATTTTACATCTAAAACACGTGTTTACAATACATTTGGGTGAATACAATAAATAGAAAAAAAATTTGGTAAAAAATGGTGATAATTCCGCTAAATATCGTTTAAAGTCATTTGTATTGAACTAATCATACTTTTTATATTTTTATCGTTACGTTCACATAATTTTACATCTAAAACTCGTATTTATAATACATTTGGGTGAATATAAAAGGTCGTAAAAAAATTTTGAAATACAGGTGATGAATCCGCTAAATATCATCCTAAGTCATTTCTATTAAACTAATCATACTTTTTATATTTTGAACGTTAAGTTCACATTATTTTACATCTAAAACACGTATTTACAATACATTTGGGTGAATACAAAAAATAGAAAAAAAATTTGGGAAAAAATTGGGTAAAAAATGGTGATAATTCCGCTAAATATCGTTTAAAGTCATTTGTATTGAAAAAATCATACTT